>NC_092699.1:38023925-38323925 GCF_964275005.1 Diadema setosum | reverse complement strand
TATAATACTAGCATCAAGGCCACTGATCACATGCCACATTGAGGAGTCTAGCCAGGCTTACTGCATGTGTACATAGTCTGTACATGTACATCCAGCAGTGAACGAGGTTAACCTAAAATTTATCTTCTGAAATTCCTGCATTAGTATTACAGAATTTTTATTACAGTAGACCTATAAAGCAGCAAGTGTTGGTTCTAATACTTATTCGGTGGTCTAGTGAAAATGACGCCTGTCTGGAGATCAGGAGGTTGTGGGTTCGAATCCGGCCTGCTCAAGTACCCATGTGTGCCCATGATTTTTTATCATGGCTACTAATAAAACACTGATCAATTCAGTTTTTATTATGTTGATGTACTGTAGGGCAATTTGTCAATTAGTTGCAATAATAACATCTCAACGAAAGAATTTCATGAATTTGAATAATTATGCAGTACCCGCTGCATGATATAAGGATTAGAACCAACACTTCTAGTCGGGCGGAAGTTCGGTGGTCTAGTTGCGAGATGATGCCCGTCCGGAGATCAGGAGGTCTTAGTTTGAATACTGCTCGAGTATGCACGCCCATGACTTTTTTAATCATGGCTACTACAAAAACACTGATCAATTGAGTGCTTATTTAAGTTGATGTAGGGTAATAAGCCAGTTCGTAATTACACTGTAGTTCATGTACACATTGGTACAAATGACCTTTCTTTTCTCTCAGTTGGTTCGGCACTTCACTCTTTTTCAAAGTGGCATAATGCATAAAACTTGCCTGACATAACAATTTATGGAATTCATGTTCAAAAAAAGAATGAACTTTCATTTCGATCAGGGGATCAGAATACTCCCATCAGTTTATAATTTAGCAAGCATCCATTTCATTGTTTTGTATTGAATGCAGTAACAGCTTATTTCCTTTTATATTGCAAAATACCATTCTTGCTGTCAGGTGGATGTGCTGGCAAGCATCATTTAGATAAGGATCACATGAATAATCATCACATCACAGATGCTTATATCAGTGAATTTACAAACCAAAATGCCTGTTGGGACAAATGAACTTTTTCTGCTCATGCGCAAAGTGGAATTACGAACTGGTCTATTTGTCAGTTAGTTGCAAAGAAATTAGAGTTTTCAAAAAGACAGGATTTTAATTTTTGAAAGATTGTAGGCTTTTTTGTAAACTTGTCAATAGGGTTTGATACTTTTATGTTTTGTTTTTAAAAGAATTTCAACATCTTTCATTTTTACACTCTGAAAATTATGTACTTATACACCTAAATCATCTGGGTATATATTGAAACATATTCAGGGTCTCTTTGAGGAGTGAAGCTCTTTTTAGTCTTAAAAACATTCTTCTCTATCAATTGGGTTGATTAGTAAAATATTTGTTTAACATTTATTCATTTTACTATGTACTAAGCATCTCTCAAAA
Source organism: Diadema setosum (assembly GCF_964275005.1). Classification (NCBI taxonomy): domain Eukaryota; kingdom Metazoa; phylum Echinodermata; class Echinoidea; order Diadematoida; family Diadematidae; genus Diadema; species Diadema setosum. The sequence continues at coordinate 38,322,508 of NC_092699.1, read as the reverse complement.
TATTTAACACAAGATTCAGTGCCATCAGAACAGTTGTATGTCATCAATTTGTGTCACCCTGTGTTAGTGGACATAATGTAACGCGAGTTACCGATAAAAAGGCTCCCTACATTTTACCAGGTCATTGTTACTCAACTTTGATAGTGTTAATTCATGAGTCCTAACCCACTATCAATTCAAGGTAGGAAAACTTTTATCAGGATTGTCTAGTATGAGGAGACTTTCCAAAAAGAGGCCTTTATAGAATTGACCATGTCCTTTTTGTGTAACGCGAGTTACCAAAATTAAATGATTCAAGAATCCCAACATGTTTGTCCTTTATTTTTCTTTTTGGATTCATTTAGTTGGTGTATGTCTACTTAACCAATGATGAAAAAAGTAACTTGTGGATCCTTCCAATTACAAAGATATTGGCACATTATCCCATAAATGTACCCATTATTTGTAACGCGAGTTACCGTGGAATTGCCCAAATGAAAAATTTGTTCTAGAATGTTAAAGTGTAAATTAAAAAAAAAAAAAAAAGATAATGAATGTCATGCTGGTGAAGTTTAAATTGCTCATGGAAGTACAGCTGCATATGGAGCATTTAATCTCTCAATGCAGATTTGTTGATTGATGTGATACAATGACACTGATGCCAGAATTAAATGTAATGTTCACTGTTACCAGCAGTTTACTGGCACTTCTGTAATAGCAGGTCTGGCTCAGTATCTCTCCATGCCTTTGGCTTTAGCCTTTATTGAATACCTGTTGCATGAAATAATGTTCACATTGATAATTTCATGCATCCTGCATGTACATACTACTTTAGCTCTAAGGAAGGGGAATTTACAATGATACTTTATTTCATTGCAAGGTGCACTTTCTTTTAACATTTCTTTATCCAGTTCATCTTCATGGACATTGATGACCTCGCCAAGGAACTGGCTCCACTAGTTGAGATGATGCAGAGTAAGATACAAGGAAAGCATCCATACTACATGGAGTCTATCTTCTTCCTTTCTACCATGCTCCATGAGAACCTCCTCCCTGACTATGTCAACCGAATCATCATGCTGGACACTGACCTCAAGTTCATGTCAGATATCAAGGAGCTCTTCGATCACTTTGACCGTTTCCAAGGTGACAACATCATTGGCATTGCCCACGAGCAGCAGCCTGTCTATCGCCACATCTTCTCATTATACCGTTCTCAAAATAGGGGCACACGTGTGGGTGCTCCACCACCGGATGGTCTGACTGGATTCAACAGTGGTGTGCTTCTCCTTGATCTCCATAAGATGCGTGCAAGTAAACATTTGAAGCAGTTCTTGACTCCAGATGTTATTGTTTCAGTCAGAGATAGATATCACTTTCGAGGCCATCTGGGTGACCAAGATTTCTATACGCTAGTGTCTATGGAAAAAGAGGATTTGTTTTATGTGCTTCCTTGTTCATGGAACAAGCAGCTCTGTCAGTGGTGGAAGAACAAAGGCTATGATGATGTGTGGGATCAATATTTTGAATGCAAGGAAAACATTCATATTTACCATGGCAACTGCAATACACCTATTCCATACTGATGAAGGTAGCATTTATGGCAAAACAAGCTGTTCATTGTTATAACAAGGACTTCAAGGCCAAGTTCTACTTTACAGTGTATACATTGTACATGAAAATTGAAAAAATGCAGCAATGTTAATAGAGCGCATCAGTGAAAAGGTGAGAAAAATCGAAGAATCTGTCAAAATTGAATGATTTTTTTTTAATCACTGCTGATTGAGAAGACTACCACTGTTTATGATGTCGCATGCTTAGAAGGATATTAGAACTAAAGTATAAAGAGAATTTCCCAAAATTTGATTTATTGACAAATGTTCACATTCTACTGACATGTCACTGACATACATTGGGCCGAATGCATAAAACAAGCAATTGCTTGTAAGCAATTGCTTCAAGCAAAAGCACAAGCTCGTCTAGTAAAAGGTGTAGCTCAAGCAATTGCTTAAATACATATGCATAATCTTTTGCTTGTGCACATACCTTTTGCTTGCATTCAGCAAGCAATTGCTTAGGGTTCGAACAATAGCGTCACGCTTGTGCGAACACAAGAACAAAGGCGAGTGTGGCAGCATGCATTTGAAAGGGCATGTGTGTGCGGAAACATTTCCTGACATAGCAGAAGAGCTATGAAATGACACTCATAAATGCACACACAGACGCACACACACACAACTATACACACACTCGTATTACTGGCTGATTCCCACCACTGCTTACAATAGCCCGCATCTGCCAGATCGCACGTGGAGAGACGTCTCCTTGCTCTCCACCGAAGTGAGACATCCTACCTGTTTTTCATCAAATTTTGCGTGCTAACCACTGGACATTCCCGCTGTTGAAATGAAAAATTTCTTACTCTACTTAAGAGTAATTTCTTGTAGATTTATACCACTCCTTCACAATTGTTGTCTTTCTTCCATGAATATGAAAATGATACTTAAAAGGGAACGTCCCAGATAAGCAAAAGCTCAAGCTCATTTTGCAGAGCTTGGAAAATCGTAAGCAATTGCTAGCAAGAACTAGCAAAAGGTATGTTTTATGCATACGTTTTTAAGCAAATGCTTGGTTTCTAAGCAATTGCTTGCGGACAGCAAGCAATTGCTTGTACTTGCTAGCAAGATCTTCTGCTCGCAAGCAATTGCTTGTTTTTATGCATACGGATTCGAGTAAAAGGCTAGCACAAGCAATTGCTAGCGTTTATGCATCCGGCCCATTATGTGAGGGATTTCCTCCTGCCCCATGATGGAGGCAATTCAGTGCTCTTTTATTATGTATAAAAGTGGAAATATTAAGTAGAATTTTCTTTTTAAAAATTTCTCTATATCGTCTAGATACCTATTTGATATCACAAATTGTAGTTGTCTTCTTGTCCAGTAATGGTGGCACTGAAACTTCAAAATTCATGACTTTTGAATGGATTGTTCAGTTTTCCTCAAACTTTCACTGATGTCTTCTCATATGATATTGCTGCATTCTCTCCATCCACATGTATATGAAGGTAAACTTGACTTTAAGGGATAGTCCAAATGCCTTCCTTTATCAGAGACTGCAAAGGAAGTTGCAAAGAAATACTGACATAATTATGCAATCATATACTATTCACTTTTTTATGAATGGGAGAGATATTGTATAATAATAGAAAATAGTGTTTTAATGTAAAATTTCACATTCCAGTCTTTTCATTGTTAATGAGTCATAGGGGAGCTCAGATTTACATGGCCGGCATAATACAGAGTATGACGTAAGAACCTGCCGCTAGCAGACATGAAGATTGAGTATCAATGGTGAAGGGCACACTGTAGCCCTTGATTATCAGTGATGGCACACTGTAGCCCTTGATTATCAATGATGGCACACTGTAGCCCTTCATTATCAGTGATGGTACACTGAAGCCCTTGATTATCAATGATGGCACACTGTAGCCCTTCATTATCAGTGATGGCACACTGTAGCCCTTGATTATCAATGATGGCACACTGTAGCCCTTCATTATCAGTGATGGCACACTGAAGCCCTTGATTATCAATGATGGCACACTGTAGCCCTTCATTATCAGTGATGGCACACTGTAGCCCTCTTTGTGTGTTTCTCAGAGTGGATACTGAATTTATCTCATTATAGACATTTGGTGTAAAAATGGTTTCAAATACATTTATCCTTTTCAATTAAAAGCATGATCAATCCACAGGGATAGCCGTAAGCATTGTAAGAGCTGGAAAAAAAAAAAGAATTTTAATTCTTAAGAAATTCTAATGGCATTTTAATACTTAAAATCCCCCTAGAAAGTACTGCAGGATGTAGAAAGTATATAGGATATAGTGAGTGCATGGAGCTGTACATGGTGAGTGTGTGTTTGTCGCTCTCTCCATCTCATGAGAGAGAGAGAGAGAGTAGAATTGTAACCTACACCTTTGTATCTTGTACTAGCATTTAAAACAAGACAGTCTACATTGTCTTGATTGATGGGGCTGTGTAGTTTGCAACATTACTTACATTGTACATGTAGCGAACTACAATCAGATATAAATTATGCTTTGAGATTGCAATACTGTCAGCATAAAGTACCTTTGTGACTAATACTGTATTACTCATTTCTGTCATTACCTACATGTATCTGAAATCATGTCATCACAGTCTTATTTTATACACTTCATATACATCCATATGAGTCCATCTTGAGAGCAAAAATTGACAATCTCTGCAGGTAGCCTACATGTATTCCTAAGCTATGTTTTACCATTAAGGAGCCAAAAAGAGGGTCCATCAGCCAGATGTCAGGAAGTGCAGCCTCTGTAATGGCAAGTGTTCATTCCCACTGAAATATTGTAAAAGTGGACATTTTCGCATGAGTAATTTTTTTGCACTTGGCCTGGTAAGATTTTGCTCGTTTTTTATGTAGAATCAAAATACGATATAAAATTGCATGAAATAAGCAAAAAATTAATATTTCTATTTTTGCACTAGTTTCATATCAAGCAAAATGTATGAAAATTTCCACAATATGAAAATGTTGCAGTATGTTGATCACTGGTGTGAACAGAGGAATGTGTGTCAACTGAGTCTTTGTACGTTTTGGTTGATACGGAACTTTGAAGGTGTAGACCTACATGTACGTGGATGGTGTGTGCTACCAGCAACATCAAATTTGTGATCCTGATACAGTGCACTCCTGTTATAACGAAAATGGTTATCACGAAATTCCAGGTACAACGAAGAAAAAATTTGGGCTGCAACATTATCCACTCTATGTATTTTTATCCACTCTATGTATTTTTATTGTTTATTTGTTCGGTTATAACGAAATTCCGATATAACGAAAGAAAAATGTCGGTCCCAAGGACTTCGTTATAATGAGAGTCTGCTGTATTCCACAAATCAAGGTTAGTAAGATCATTTCCTAAATGGTTGGTGCAAAATGAAATAATCACAACCATGTGTATCATTCACAAGATATCCAAAATAAAGAAATTCTAATAAAAGATGGGACCCACCTTTTATTTAGGATAGCTTTGTATTTCTTTGTTTTTTGATATCTCAGTGATTTCAAAACCGATTTCCATCAAATAGATTTTGAATTGCTTTTAGAACTGTATGCTTTCTAAACATTTTGTAAAGACTTCATGAAATGTTTAAAGAGTCCTGGGTATACAGATCCTCTAAGTGATTTCTAAGTATCTTGCAAAAAGTTAAATTCTGAATCCTCACTTCAGCCAATACCATGCCATTCCTTTTTATGTGTAGTTCCTCTATCTCTTCAGAAACTTTGTTGTTGGTTTTTGTTTTTTGTTTTTTTTTTGTGTTTTTTTTTTTTGGGGGGGGGGGGAGAGGGGTTGTTGGTTCTTAGCATTTGTAGCTTCCCTTCCATTTATCAAACAAAAGATTAAATGGATTTTGTAATTTCATAGGTCACCCCCATACCCTTGATATTGTATACTTTATAACTAAATGTATAAACTGGGTAATGTTTGGTACAGGCTGAAGCATGCTTGGTGTGTTACTCATGGCTTTCCCTTTGGACCAAGGTTGTATCCCCATGAAATTCGTATGTGTGGTTAAGGCTAACATTGGTTCATTCATTAGGCTGAATGTCGCAAAAAAAAAAAAATAAAAAAATAGATTTGTGACGGTTATTTTGCTTTTCAACGACTAATGCTCTCCACCCCCCCCCCCCCGTGCCTGTTATTACAGATTGTACAGTATCATGGTATTTTTGTAAGAGTGAGTAGTTATCAAAATGGGGAAAATTTATATATTTTGTTGGGGGACGGAGTTGGGTCGTAATCGTCATCTCTGTTATATATTTTTGTTTCCCTCGAAGATTGCATTTTAATTTGCGAGCAATACTACTATTCAGCCATACGATGCTTCTGAAATGCAGTGGCTGTCCAGTGTCTTTCACAATGAATAGCTTGGTGTCTAGATCCTTGACATGTACGCTACTGGCCTCTGTCTTTTTCTTCTTTTTCCTGGTCGTTCGTGTGTGGGATATTATAGATAGGCCTATTTCAATACAATTCTTGTTTGTAGTTTCCCAATTTAAGTGAAAAGCGTGATATTGTGTAAGTATTCTTTAACATATTTGAAAGTAATAAATATGACGAGGAGTCGTCTTCTTTTATTCTGAAGAGTGATTGATGTGTATTGACCCGTGTTTGAGAGCAGTGAAAAATCCTTTACTAAAACAGAAGTGATATGGTGCTATGTTATTCGACGAATCAAACATCAGTGAAAAAAAAAAATCATCAGATACATGAATCTTGAGAAAGATATTGCATACAAATACACTGTACAGCAAAGGCAACTCTGCCTCCAGCACAATCGAGCCCATAGGAAAGATATTCCATGTCTTAATTCGACCATTTCACAACCCAGAATGTCATCGGCTATTTCATTTCCAACCGATTTAATTTTGAGTGATCCTCGAGGTCACTCCAAAATTGATGTAAACAAGCATTTTCACACAAAATTCACGACAGTTTCACTCTAAACTACTCTTTTTTTATTCACCCCTTCAAGATTGAACATTTTCACTCGTATGTGTTTTTTACGGGTTTTTTGTTTGTTTGCTTTTAATAGAGAGTAACATGGTGCACTGCAATGTTAACTATATCGGAACTGGCCATCAACAAACACTCCTGTCTGCACAACGAAAATTGCGGCGAATTCCAACTTGAACTGTTAATGTGACGTAGCAGGGTTCGGAGGCCGAGGTCCGATGTGTTCACGATTATGTGCAATATTGTCACGTGGTCAAACAGTAAGTCAGATACGTTGTAGTGCGTGTTATACACGAGTGTGCCTGTGGGTATGAACGAGTCTATTTTTAAATCAGAACATACACAATGTAGTTTGTAGCCCTAGGGCCTATAGCCCGCCTCCTGACCTTCAACACTTTCCTAATTATCCAGTTTTTTTATTGTCCTTCAGCATTGTCGATATGCTGTTTGTTTTTTTTGGTAAATCTTTGTGTTTTTATGGAAGTGTTCGATAAAGAATATGAACTATTTAAGATGCAGGGTTCTCCCATCGATCCTGTAGACGCACTCTGAATGACATTTATTTCAGCTATAGAAATGCATTTTACCACCTCCGTCATGCAACTTCACACACAAGCCATCAAATCTAACAACATTCAGCCACATAAACTCCCGATTTGTGCAGCGTCTTTCAAGCAAGAGACACAGAAATAATGTATTCCAACAAACATTTATTCAACACCTACAAAATTTCACGTTTTCAAACAAATAAACACGAAATTAACATCCGTTATATGGCGGGTAACAAACATTGCACAAAGACGTAATTACATATGAAAATACACAGCTGTCTAAAACACCTAACTTGCATTCTGTCTTATCTGAATAGGCATTAGTTTATTCTCGTGGAGGACAAATTCACAGGTACGCTGACTTGGATTGATCTTATGCTTTGAAGTACAAAATGGGGTTGGGGTTTTTTTCTGTGAAAAAAAAAAAACAAGGTGAACAGTTCGCATGCGATGTTCCTGCTTTTTTTAGCAACATTTGAGACTCGGAAAGTTTTGAAGAAAAACAAAAGAAAAAAGTCTTACATTTCCGTCAGAAAAGGGGAAATGAACGTTCATCCGGTCGATGAATACAACATTGATAAACGGATTTCTATAAAAGACGTGAAGGTGTGTTGCGAACTAGTGTAAACTTGCCCAAAGAACTGTATACTACCCCATGTAGAATCACTTCTCATACTCACATCGGCTCGTGTTTCATAAATCCTTTACGACTTTGATCAACTTTATTAACTGGTTTTCTGTTTACGTGAATAACACTTCAGGCTAACGAGAATGAACGCAGAGGGGAACTTTATAATGCTACATTTTCTTGATTGGGATCATGTGAGAGGAGTCCAAGAAAGATTGCAATCACATCTAATAACACTTTCTGTAAAACTCTGATTTCTGTAAATGTCACATATAAATGAACTCCAGTAAAGTATCTCGTTTCAATGAATACTGAATAAGAAATCGAATAATATCACTTATTTTTTAAGATTATGCGTCTATTTGTATGTTTATTTTTGAATAAATTTTAGTCAATTGTATTGATTCCTATTGATATTCATATAAATATTCAACTATTTGGAGACTTGTCTTTTCTATCTTCTATTCAATGTTTACTATCATGAAGTAGTTCTTTCGTTGTGAAATACACACTAGTTTGTCAAGTCGTACTAAAAAGATTGGAAGCAGATTTTAACGTTATCAATCACAGGATATGAAAGTTATAACAGGACTACTGATCATCATCCTGAGACAAAGTGATTAGCATTTCAAGTGACGTGTGCATGGACTGTACGCATGCCAGTCAGTGCCAGTGTGGTATAGCTTCTTAGTATTCTAGTTTACACTGAATTTGGTCAAATTTTACGGAAATGAATACCCAAAGTGTTTCCAAGCATATAACATGCTGCTAAATGTCTAACATTACATAATAAACATTGTCTTTATCACTTCGTCAGCAGCATTCTTCTTTTATTTGCGGAACGGCTGTTCTTCTCCAGTTTATGCCTAGTACCATATCATCTCAAATTTTTGTTGTTCAATTCAATCTCTGATTTTAAAAAAAAAATGTAGTTGATTTACGTTCCTGCAATGGAGATAATAATTAATTATATACACAGATAGATCACTCTCCACAGACTATACAATACGGCAGGTAAAAAAGGCTAGTATTCCATGCTCTGTCCCGAATTCTTTTCCGAAGACGATTTTCCCGACTTCTTTGGCAGTAGAACCGACTGGATATTTGGCATTACACCTCCCTATAGCAATGACACAAAGTGTAAAGAGAAAAATAAGCATGAAATAATTTTGTCAGTGGCCATTATTTTAGGGGGTGATGAATTTTTGGATTGGTTAATTAGTCAAACATTTAAATGGCTAAGAATGGCATGTATTTATCGGGGAGCCTTTTTTTTTTTTTTTTTGGTCCGAGCAGATGAAAAGCTGTCATGTCGATGACGTTAAGCTTCACATCGAAAAATTATTGGATGCCTCAGCAACGAACAATTTCCCATCCGAATAGGAGTAAATTAAATTGACTGAAAGATCTTCATAATTTGGACCGATGTCATAGGAAAAGACCATTCGAGTGTCGAAAAGTTTTTTTTTTTTTTTTTTATAGTCACTTTGGGTTTTACATCTGCATATGATTTTGTGAATACTCGCACCATAACTTAAATACAGTCAAACAGAAAACATCGCTTGTTTTGTTTTTGTTTTTGTTTTAAATGCTTCAAAATGAAGTGACACGCTTCGGATGTATATCATATAGGGGCACTATGTCGATTTTCTCAACATTTTATCAACACTCAAATAGCATTTTCCTTTAGCATTAGTCCAAACTATCAACATCTGTTAAAGTCAAACATATCCCCCTCCAGGTTATCATTGTAAATGAGTTAGCAAACTGAAAGCGCCTACCCTGTACGACCCTGGATAGATGCATTCAATACAAATGCAATGGAATATTGATTTTGTTTTAATGCGAACTATGTCAAGCCACCCAAGTTCACTATTCCCCATAATGAATCCTAATACAGAAAGGCAAAGTTTTGTTTCCCTTCTCTGAAATTGCCCGTTTTGCCAATATCTTTTCTTGCTTTTCGGCAGTGCTTTAATCGCTCTTTACGTAACATTCCCCACCTGATATCAAATTGCCCACGGAACTTGACATTACAAACCCCTCACCGAAATATTCTGAATGAAAAACGGATGGCACTTACATTTTGTCGTTCAAAGCGAGAAGAAAACCTGTAAGCCGAGATTCTCTCAGATGCGCATTTGCATAATTTCCCTTGTGTCGTTACCTTACGTATTTTCGTACAATCTAATGAGCACAAGAAGCCTATTCTCATTATTCTTGTGGATTTGTTTTGAACTCTCCGCACACTTGCCAACAAGGCAGTCTACCTACCATGTGCGGAACTGGGATCGCCCTATACTAACTGACGGAGACGCCCTGCTGATCTTGGGGTTGCAATTATCAGCCAGTGCATAGACTAGAGGATATTATGCAATGGTAAGAAAATGTGCCGTAATTTGTCGTTCATATTCATGCAATTTGGATCATACACTAAATCAATTTTAGCACGAGTGTATTAGCTTCCGTAAGACCTTAAAGTTTGAGAGGCGAACACCGAGTGGAGGACAGATTAAATCCCGACTATTATATAGGCAAGATCACAAGTTCCCCTTTATTCTTACGAAAAATTGCAGAAGTGTTTACTTCTTCGATTACATTCCTCTCTTTGCTTATCCCTGACCATGAAACGAAATTTGTGCTCACCGAGGCAATGGTTACGTGGCTGAGGAGTTTGTTAAGTTCTTCGTCATTCCTTATGGCAAGCTGAAGATGACGAGGAACGATCCGCGATTTCTTGTTGTCCCGCGCAGCATTTCCCGCCAGTTCGAGTATTTCGGCAGACAGGTACTCCAGGACTGCTGCAAGGTAGACGGCCGCTCCTCCCCCGATCCGTGCGGCGTATTGGCCTGACAAAATGAAACGAGGGAAAAAAGATGCATAGATCAGGGACAGTCATTTCACTTTGAATTATGCAATCATTCAGGGTTCCGTCTACGACTTCTTGGAACACCATGCCAGATCATTTCATTTCATTTTATTTATTCATTGTCCATGAAATGGAAAAGTCTTCATGAATTAAGTGGCATACATCATTACACATAAATAGAGCACACATTCCAAAATGAGACACAGAAGATAACACACATAACATTAAATTCAGGCAATCGTGCACTTCGGGGAATGAGGTACCGACAATCTATAGGGCCGAAAAGCGCACAATTGCCTAAATTTATATGAATACCAGTATCTTATACCATCATAAAGCATTTCCAAATACACACACAGACACACACACGCGCACACACACACACACACACCCAAACACACACACACAAGCTAGATATGTATGTGTTAATTAGGGACACCCATTTTATGTCGCAATCTTCCAGGATTCTTTCTACAGACCTGCTGGAATACCATAATCGGTCAGGGACACATATCACGGACGCTCATCACCCAGATACTTGACCACAAGTCAGGCTTTCATTGAGGGCCTTGTTGAAGATACACTCCCATTCCTCTGCATGTATTTAGTACGTTTCAGTAATTTCTATTAAGTTTGCATAAATTGGTTGTTGCTAACCAACATGCCCACCATGGTATTATCGTTTGTTTGATAGGAATGTGTATGAATGTCAGTGTATAGTTGTGTGATTGGATTCAGTGGAAGAACGGAACCTGTCCACGTACAGTAAATTTATCTATGTTGTATTTAGTGTACATGCCATTGTTTGTCCATCTGTTTTGTATGTGCAGGGCCTCCAGGAAGAACAGTAAGTTTACCTGCCTACTGATGGGGCTTCCCTGTTGAAATAAAACTGAATTTAAATGAATGAAATAAAATCTAAATTTTAAATACGTTTATGATGAGCTCCTGAGCAAGCCTCTGCGGCTCTGGCAAGCTTTCTGGTTTTCAAGAATAAACATTGTTACATAAATTTAAGTACATTTATGCATCAAGTTCTAACAAATTTACTCGTAAACCCATGGCTGCTTATACAAAAGTTATCTGGAATGATATTTCACGACATGCTTTCACCGAATGACGGAGGTCGCCACCACATAAAGCGCACATATAAACATCAAAACACAACACAACACATTCATTTTTGCAACGTCATTTTCCTGCAGTAAGATTAATTTGTAATTCTTTATGACCTTAATTTGAGAAAAAAAAAATCGATCAGCTACACAACGTTTTCCCTTCAGCTCAAACTAGACGTCTAGATGATAGATCTAGATCTATTTTTTTTTTTCACAGTGCAAAGCCTAGACGATGTGAAAGCATAAATTACCTTTGCGAAGAAACCGATGTATTCTCCCGACGGGGAACTGGAGACCAGCCCTGGAGCTTCGGGTGGTTTGCTTGGCAGACTTAGCCTTGGCACCTTTTCCGCGACCCGTCATCTTGAAGAGCTAACCCTGTCTGATTTGATCTCGTGACAATATTTTGAGGAACTGATGCCTTCTTAACAAATAAAAAAAAAAAAAAAAAAACAGCAACAGTACATGTAATAAGTATTGAGCTTTTCGGAGAAGACAAGCAAAGGATGGCCCGGTTGAAATAGATCTATGTGGTCCTGATATCTTTGCTGCTAGGCTGAACTGCTCATAACAATGTAGGTCCTGTCGGGTGGTGGAGGTGGTGGCGGTGGCGGAGTAGACTAGTGGCAGCAACGGAGGTGGCGGCGGTTGTGAAGAGTATAGAAAGTCTGGCAGCGGAAAGGTGGCTGTGATATTTGCCGAGATCGCTCAAAGTGCCATCAGTCTACATCAGCTCATCGTACGTTGACCCGACTATCTCACATTCAATCTTAAACCTGAACCTCCTAAGGACATAGCGAAGGCGGGAGTGATGGCCAGGCAGTTGATGGCATTGTTCCAAAGAGCCAATGAAATGAGAGTAAAGTCAAAAAAATGCTATCTACTCTGTCAAAGCTGAAGTGGGCGGAGACTCATCGGACTGGTTCCACTTTGCGCATGAGCAAGAAAGGATATTTGTATAATCAGGCATCTTGGTTTTTAAACTCATATGTAATAATCATTCATGTAACCATATAAACGGTGCTTACTAGCACATCCCACCTAACAGCAAGTCATGGTATTTGGCAATATAGACCTAAATCGAAAACGGTTATCAATGCATTCAATGCAAAACGATGAGGCAGATGCTTGCCGAGATGTCAGTTGAAGGACCATTCCGGTCACGTGGTCTATACCTAAGTTGATTCTTTGTTTGTACACGAATTCCATAAATTGTTACGTCGGGAGATCTTAGTTATTATGTCCCTTTGAAAATGACTGAAGTGCCTAAGGCTGCGTTCACATAGAAGTATTCGCTATTCGCTATTCGGTATTCGCTATTCGGTATTCGCTATTCGGGCCCCGAATACACCATCACCCGCACCGTCAACTCACCATCCCATGCACTGAAGATTTCTTCCTCCTACATCCTAGGAAATCTTATCAACAATTTCTAAACTGCATCAGCCTAAGGCTGGGTTCACAGAGAAGTATACGGTATACGATATTCGCTATTCGTTATTCGCTATTCGCTATATACGCTATTCGGGCATGGCGGGTCACATCAGCGAATAGGGAATACCGGATACTTCTATGTGAAAGCAGCCTAAGGCTGCGTTCACCCATAGAAGTATTCGGTATTCGGTATTCGGTATTCGCTATTCGCTATTCGCTATTCGGGCCCCGAATACACCATCACCCGCACCGTCAACTCACCATACCATGCAGTGAGGATTTCTTCCTCCTACATCCTAGCAAATCTTATTAACAATTTCTAAACTGCATCAGAATGCCAGTCTACATGCTTATTTTTGCTAAAGGGCAAATCCAGACCAAAACTGTCATTATTTCATAAACGAGAGACCGTATACGCTGCAAGAAAATCGAACAAGTTCGATTCCCACTTTGCTATACTTTTCGCAGCTATTCGGTACTTTCGAATAGTGCCCTCCTATGTGAACCGGTGTGAGGAAATCCTATCGTTCGATTCAAGCTATTCGCGTGCCCTCGAAAAACGAGCCCGAATACCCGAATAGTATACTTCTATGTGAACGCAGCCTAAGGTAGCACTAAATACTCTTTTGGCGCCGTCAAGTCAACCCAGTACGCCATCACCCGCACCATAAACTCCCTATCCCATGCAGGGAGGATTTCTTCCTCCTACACAACCATCCCAGCAATCTTATTAACAGTTTCTAAACTGAGATTACATATTGGAACGTACCACTTTTGTTACAAGAAAGCTATAAATTGAGTATATGAATAACTGGCCCAACTCCACTGGGGGTCATTTTGGGTAAATCAATTAAAACTGATTATTTTTAATTTTTTTAATAACATTATATTTCATCATGATACACAACACTGCATCAGAATATCAGTATAGCAAAGTGGGAATCGAGCTTGTTCGATTTTCTTGCAGCGTATACCGTCTCTCGTTTATGAAATAATGACACTTTTGGTCTGGATTTGCCCGTTAGCAAAAATAGGCATGTAGACCGACATTCTGATGCAGTTTAGAAATTGTTAATAAGATTTGCTGCGATATAGGAGTAAGAAATCCTCACTACATGGGATGGTGAGTTGACGGTGCGAGTGATGGTGTATTCGGTGCTCGAATAGCGAATAGCGAATACCGAATACCGAATACCGAATACTTCTATGTGAAAGCAGCCATATCCGGCCAATTCGCTTATCCGGATGAGCGCCGGTCCCGATATGGCTGGATAATCGAGGTCGAACTGTATTAGGAAGTCCTGTCGTTCGATTCAAGCTATTCGCGTGCCCTCGAAAACGTGCACCTTATACCCGAATAGTATACTCCCATGTGAACCCAGCCTTACGAGCCGAGAAAAGAAAAACGTCATTAGTTGTACCAGTGTGCACATGTGCTGAACTGGCTTACGCAGTAAACTACCTTTCATACCACCAGTAGACAGAATCACTGTATGACGTATTTAAATCTTATAAAATAAATGCATTACTCAGAGAAGTTGTCCCTTCTTCTTCATTCGTTTAGACGGCTATACAGTATCACCAAGCCGCTGCAGCCAGCTTACTATAGTATCAGGGTTGGGAATTTCGAGATCCAGGTTGGTGGGTGGGGCGCTCGTGGATGATATGGTGGGACGTCTGTTGCGCGGCGGAATAAACCGTTACATATACCATGGACCTACAAGTTGTAGGTCCATGGTATATACCAAGGAGGTTCTAGAGAATGGAGTCACAACCGTCTTATTTCCTTTGCTAGATGTTCGAAGCCGCCGCTCAAAAAATATTTGAAGCATGTGCAAAACAGGATCTGCCGCGCAGATAGGAAGACAATTGAATCGTGTCTCATTGCATAATCACTAGCCACTTTCAAAGCAAGATATTTCTTTGTGATGGTAATTACTTTTCGCTCTCCCTTCTTATAAAAGGTAGGTGGTACAGACATGAGGATGCGCGAATAGAAATTGAGCAAAAAATGCTGAAATAAAGATGAAAATTACTCGACTGGGCATATGCGGGCACTAATCTGATATATCTATCAACTTTAAAGAATTATACTTGAAGATTATTCCATATTAGTTTCATTTGTGGAAACTAAGCGGAAAAGTGATAAAACCAGCTTTCCAGGATGATACAGTTTTAAACATTTTCACATGATACAGCTCAGATTTACACTTTTGCTCAAATTTCTGCACGGAAATGTCTTTTGTTTTACATGTTTTATCATTAATTGAAATTTCATTTCATTTGATAAATAGATAAGCAAAATATGGCTAAGATTATGATATAACGTTCAAAATTAATCTTCAGAATGCTGAGCAAGACGGCGGCAAGGAACATCGATCATCAAAGGCACAAGTGCGCCTGTGGAATTCCTTTGTACATCAATAGAAATCTGACAACTGTTTGAATAATCACAGCCAGTTGGAACTGCAATGTATAAAACCTTCTTGCATATACTTTAGAAATTAAGAGCAAAAATGAAAACAAGATGTTGAGCAAGACCCCGATTGGGGGTCGAACCACCGTGACACCGGCCCTTCTGATTTTCAGTGCTAACTCACCGTGCCAAAGCAAGGTAATGCCGAGATCAGTGGTCAGTAGGCCCTATGCGAACACAATTTGTCTTAGGTAGAGTCCCTATACTCGTAGTCTTAGGGCGCGAGCCGTTTCTGTGGGTTTTTTTTTTTTTTTTTTTTTTTTTTTATATTGTGGCGGAGCAGTGGTGTAAATAAAAAATACGCATCCCGCTTAATTGCTTAATTCCCTCAGAAAGGTTCACTATTTCCAATGTTGACCCCCCCCCCTTAAAAATCCTATAGTTACGGGCCTGCAGCACGACACCAGTTTATATGCATCACATGTTGCTTTGTCCGTCAAGCCTTCTGGTGCCGCGCGCGTATTTTTTATATGTTTTATGCTCTTACGAACCGATTGTTCTTTAGCTGTACTGTATGTTCGTTTTGTTCTTGTTTTTTTTTTTTTTTTTTTTTTTTATTGTATGTACATGTAATGTAATGTATATCAACGCAGGGCTGTCTTGTAAAGCAGGCCTTCATGGCACTGGATGGGACTACCCTGCTTTTAAAGAAGACTTAATAAATAAATGAAATAAAATTCTGTGACAAATTATAGCATCTTCTGATTTACCATTGATGTTGCAACAGCAGAAGCAATTACTGAAAATTATCACATTAAACTACGGAATTTTGAACATCTCGCTTTGTCTTTTTTCGAGGGAAAATGCCCAAACATTTCAATGAAAGAATGACAAGATGGTCTTCCACCACAAGATAAGCCTATAAGCAACTACACACACCAGTACGACTAGTCAAAATAACATGTGACGAGTCACATAGCAATGAGTGTGTCATCGACAGCAGCTCAGACTCCTAAAATCGCTGACCATGTTGAAAATGACGTTTTGTATGTTTCAATTATTCTGCACCTGAAAACACAGTGCCAGTATATAGCTCATTATTGTGATGTCGTTGTACTTCCATGGAGTTCAAGTAATATGATAGGAAACACATGAATATGTCATATTGGAAGTATAGTTGGGAGGACAATATGAAGGACATGATTCGGATTATGTTTTAGTACATCCCGGATGCTCTGTTCACAAAATTAATGTTGCCCGTATAAGGCTGCGTTCACATAGAAGTATATAATAATATATATACGGTATTCGCTATTCGCTATTCGTTATTCGCTATGCGCCGTCAAGTCGACCCAGTACACCATCACCCGCACCATCCGGATTTCTTCCTCCTACACAACCATCCCAGCAATCTTATTGACAATTTCTAAACTGCATCAGAATGTCAGTCTACATGCTTATTTTTGCTAAAGGGCAAATCCAGACCAAAATTGTCATCATTTCATAAACGAAAGATGGTGTACGCTGCTCGAAAATCGAACAAGCGCGATTCCCACTGTGCTATACTATTCAATTCTATGCTATTCGGCATGTTCGGCATTTTCGAATAGTGCCCTCTTCTGTGAACCGGTGTTAAAAAATCCTATCGTTCGATTCAAGCTATTCGCGTGCCCTCGAAAACGCGCAACGTATTATACCCGAATAGTATACTTCTATGTGAACGCAGCCTAACAACCACAAAGCTTGCCGAAGGCTTGCCCTTCCTAGCAACAACGAAGCGAATTTCTGCCAGGGAACTAAATGGAATGGAGCAGGTGAATGAAATGCTTCGTGACTAAGCTGGGTAGTCCATGGGCCAGGCCAGATATTGGTACCATCTGAGGTGGCAAAAACCTTTTTGGTGTCATTTTGTTTGTCGGGCATAGATATGCTTATCAAGCTATGATAGCATTTCCAAATGAGTAGCTTAGTCATAGTAAATGAATTTTTAACCAATTTGGTCTCGTTGTTATATCCCTATACTTCTGAATCGAAACTAACCGCCATACAAAGAAGAGCACTGTCTTCTGTATGTTCTATGGTATGTTCACAGGTGTTCTGTTGTAAACGCGGTGCGCTTAGTCTTTATTCAAGGCAGCGAAGGGAATATCCAAAGGTTATGATGTCCACAGCGCTTAGTCTTTATTCTAGACGGCGAAGGGAATATCCAAAGCGTATGATACAGTGTATATCCTTTTATCTAAAAAACAACAACAACAAAAGCAATTCCTAGTAAATTTTACCGTATTTTTCAATCATTTATCATTTTCCGGTGAAAACGCTACGGTGAAAACGCTGATACCACGCTAATGTCGCTTTATTTCCCTCCAACAATATAAGATACTGCAAAAACAATGTACCGGTACACTACGATACATTATAATGAATGATATTGTAAATGAACAGAGTGATTTTTGTTTAAAACTGAAGTATTTGTTGATAGGGTAGTGTAAAAATAGTATAGATAATCCCTTTTATGAGGAACTTTAGATATGATAACGCTACATTGGTCTAGATAAAGAACTAAGCGCACCGCGTGACAGCTGTGGACATCATAACCCTTTGAATATTCCCTTCGCTGCCTTGAATAAAGACTAAGCGCACCGCGTTTACAACAGAACACCTGTGGACATACAAAAGGCAGTGCTCTGCTTTGTACAGCGGTTTAGTTTCGATTCAGAAGTATAGGGATATAAATACGAGACCAAATTGGTTAAAAATTCATTTATTATGACTAAGCTACTCATTTGGAAATGCTATCATAGCTTGATAAGCATATCTATGCCCGACAAACAAAATGACACCAAAAAGGTTGTGCCACCTCAGATGGTACCAACAACCCATTTTTCGGGTCTTGGCCCATGGACTATAGGGTAGGAAAAGAAATATCCACAAATTGTAATACGTTACATAATCGGTCTATTCCTTATCACGCGTCGAGCTATTCATTCTGGTATATGTATTCACTCGCACAGCTCCTACTCTTACAAGAATGAGGTTAGTATATTCAAATTTTAGGCATATTTTTATAACAAAGACTTTTCTGACAGCAAGAAAGGTTGCCGGAGGCTGGTTGAGCCTTGCCCGACATACAAACAACTAATGGTGCAAAATACATTCTAAGCATAGCAATGCATTGAAGATGTTTTGCGGGCGGATGGAAGAGCTTGGTACAATGTCTTTAGAGGGAGAGTATCTATGAAGTTGAATACGTACACATTAGTAAACTAGCTTATTTATTTTAAACTTCACAAAACTTGAATGCATTCAGTGACACCAAGTAAGAAGAAAGAGCGAGACCTACTGAAAGGTACACCTTCTTAGGCGACCTACAATTTTAGTTCGTAGTGTGAATGAAGCTTTAATATTCGTGTAAGGCAGTTGATAGTAGAGCTTCCTTTTGGTTATCTCTTTCTTTCCAGTCTCAATTCCCTATTTCGTTCAGTTTGTTTAGATTCTTTGCTGTCACACAGTCTCATTGACCTCTACTCTATTTCTCTCTCATCACCTTCATTCCTTTCTTACAGACCAGTTCGTAATTCCACTTTACGCATGAGCATAAAAAGGTCATTGGACCAACAGGCATTTTGGTGTATTCACTGAGATGAGCATCTGTGATGTCATGATTATTCATGCGATCATTATCTAAGCGTTGCTTGCCAGCACATCCACCTGACAGCTAGCCTTTTGTCAAGGCCCTCTCGCTGTATGGTGAAGAGAGCCCAGCTGAGTGGGGTTGCGCGAGGGCCTTTTGAGATCTGCTTCGCATCCTTTTGTTAGCCCTTTGAATTACCGACTTTTGCTCCCCGATTTCGGGAGCAAAAGTCGGGGTCCAATCAGCGTGTCTGTCTGCTCGAACCCGATTTGAATAGAGCGAATGCACGCCGCTGCCGCAGACCTCACAGAACTCTACACACTCTCACAGAACTCTACACACAGAGTGTGTAGAGTTCCGTGGCAGACCTCCTCGGGTGGTCAGTGATGCATGCGAACAGGCATGACCACCGAGGCTGAGGATGCGGGGAGCGCGCCATTCCATTGGTTGACCGGAAGCCATTAAAATGAGTATTCAGAAGGGTTCACGTGTCATGAATAATAATGTGTGAAGCAGATCTCAAAAGGCCCTCGCGCTGGCGCGCTCGGCTGGGCTCGCTTCGCTCGCCCATTACAGCGAGAGGGCCTTGACAAAAGGCTACCTGACAGCAAGCCTGGCATTTGGCAATATCAAAAGAAAAGGTTGTTAACTTATTGCATTCAATACAAAGCAATGAAATAGATGCCTGTTAAAATGTTAACTGACGGACTATTCTGGTCACCTGGTATAAACGCAAGTTTATATACTTTGTTCGAACTCGAATTCCATGATTGTTACGTCGGGCAAGCTTATGCATTAGGCTGCTTTCACATAGAAGTATACTATTCGGGTATTCGGGCTCGTTTTTCGAGGGCACGCGAATAGCTTGAATCGAAAGATAGGACTTCCTCACACCGGTTCACATACGAGGGCACTATTCAAAAGTACCGAATACCTGCGAAAAGTATAGCAAAGTGGGAATCGAGCTTGTTCGATTTTCTTGCAGCGTATACCGTCTCTCGTTTATGAAATAATGACACTTTTGGTCTGGATTTGCCCGTTAGCAAATATAAGCATGTAGACCGACATTCTGATGCAGTTTAGAAATTGTTAATAAGATTTGCTGCGATGTAGGAGGAAGAAATCCTCACTACATGGGATGGTGAGTTGACGGTGCGGGTGATGGTGTATTCGGTGCTCGAATAGCGAATAGCGAATACCGAATACCGAATACCGAATACCGAATACTTCTATGTGAAAGCAGCCTTATGCCGCTTTGAAAACGAGTGGAGTGTTTAACCAAGGAGGTTTTATACATGGAGTTCCAACTGGCTGTATTATTCAAACAGTTGTCAGATTTCTATTGATGTACAAAATAATTCCACAGGTGCACTTCCTGTGCCTTTTGATGATCGATGTTCGACGCCGCCGTCTCGCTGAGCAATCTGAAGATTCATTTTGAACGTTATCAAATTGTTGGCCATTTTGCTGATTTATTTGTTAAATGAAATGAAATGTCACTTAATGATAAAGCATGTAAAACAAAAGTCAACCCCGTGCAGAACTTTATGCAAAAGTGTAAATCTGAGCTGTATCATGTGCAAATGTTTAAAATTGTACCATCCTGGAAAGCTGGTTTTTTCTCTTTTCCGCTTAATTTCAACAAATTAAACTAATATGGAATAATCTTCAAGTACAATTCTTTATTGATAGATATATCAGATTAGTGCCCGGGTATGCCCAGTCGAGTAATTTTCATCTTTATTTCAGCATTTTTTTTGCTCAATTTCTATTCGCACATCCTCGTGTCTGTACCACCTACATTTCATAAGAAGGGATAGCGAAAAGTAGTTACCATCACAAAGACATATCTTCCTTTGAAAGTGGCTGGTGATTATGCAATAAATGAGACACGAGTCAATTGTCTTCGTATCTGCTCGGCAGATCCTGTTCGGCACATGCTTCAAATATTTTTGAGCGGCGGCTTAGAACATCTAGCAAAGGAAATAAGACGGTCGTGACTCCATTCTCTAGAACCTCCTGGCTCTAACCAACTGAGAAAAAAGAAAGGTCATTTCTACCAATGAGTACATGAGCTAATTACAGACTGACTTGTGTTCATCCACTGCACCCCGCACATGCACCTGATTCCTTCGTTCAACATCCTGTGTTCAGCATTCACCTCAGCTTGTTGCCATCTTCTTCCAATTTGCTTTCAGCCCTAGTCGTAGTGAATTAGGTTTTACATTCGCAACATTTTAGCGCTCCTACATTAGTGATGAATATTATCGTTAACTACTTCTGCTTTGTATACTACCTCGGGTACGTCATTAGGGCTTATTCTGTGTTCCCCGAAGGACAGAATGGTACTGAGTAAAAGAATAGAGAGAGATGTTATCTCTTGTATATTGCAACGACGATCTAAGAAGTGAAAGAAATAAAAGAAGACTCTTGATCATCATAATGCCAAATGTTCAAATAATCATCAAAAAGTATGATACTTAACAAAACTAATCTCGACTTCAACAACATGATTATGATCTTTGCTTGCTTGCACAAACATATGTCGAACTCGCTAAATGGTCAGATGGTGCACTCTAAATAGGCTGATTTACTTAGCCTACACATTTAAAATTCTATGCATACCTTGATATAACAAAGAATGTTTCTGAGAATCAGCACATTGCATGATACGTGGACTATATACAATAACCGCAAGTTCTGTAATACACTTCCGAGTATTTGACTGCAGTCTGCGTGATTTAGTTTTCATTTGTTGTAGACAATGATTCGTCAAACTTTCTATTGCACGAACAAATTTCTAGTGATATGGTGCATTTTCATCATTACAAGTAAGATAACATTGCCAAGATTGGGTAATATGTAATGAATCATTTATGAGACATTGAGACGGTGAGTCTCAGTGTGTCATTACTTTGAGCGAGACAACCTTTCTTCATGCGTTACCAATCGATCATGGTCGTTACTAGGCATTGATAATTTTCTTTGCATGGGGACACAAATATCATGTTCAATACTTGTAAGTAACACAAGTGACGGGGTATCCCCCCCCCCCCCCGCACACACACGGGAGCTTTTGCATTTCTATAGAACTGAAATTCTAACGATATGGTGCAATATGGGATCCATCCCCCCCCCCCCCCTCAAAAAAAAAAAATAGGAGAAATTACGATAATTTTAAGGGCAATGTGAAAAGCTGAAACGTGGTATTGTCACCTCTTTTTTTTTTTTCTGCTTCTGGGTCTTCACTGTGTGTTAAGTCTAAGGAGATCGACCAAAGGGACAGGGCGTGGTTATCTCCCTACCACATGAGGGAGCTATTGCATTTTTTCTTTTATGACCTGTTGCTAACTTTTTGTAAAATTTTCTGTTAAAAATTAAGAACAATAGATTATGAGAGACTATTTGAATGGGTAATTCGTGGCACCTGCCACTTATACGCGTGTATGTGTGCACGCCTTCGGGATTTATGTATACAAGTCTATGGATGTGTCGATATAGCACTCGCCTTCAGTGATGAAATAAATAACAGTGAATTATTACACTCGTCTAGCGACAGAAATCACAAAATGTGTCACACTAGGAGATGAGATGCTAGAAAGGTTATCAACAAACAGAAAATATTAGCAAAGGGCTTTATTGTTTCGCGATTTTCTCAATTTATGACCTAATTATCAGAAGATCTTGTATCCATGTATTGACTGTAACTGGTACAATACAGAGGCGCAACGCCGGTGGAGGGGTAAATATGCTGCATCTGCTATTTGAGAATAATGCATTAATTGGACTCGACCAAAATTTGTATGACGCTTAAACAAATTGATTGAACTGACTGGTCGCTACCTTCTCGACGCGGGAGATTGGGGTACTGAGCTCCAAAAGGGCGCGAAGAAATTGTTTTGTTCTGTAGTTTGGTTCTAAAGTCTGCTGTGCTTGTGTCCTCTTACCTATAAGCTTCAAATTCTTGTGCGGGAGCAATGTTCGCTCTTAATGTCATGCATCTGTTTACGTGACAAACATTCCATCAAGAAACAGAAAAACTGTAAGACTAATTAATTGGTGAAACACATTGTTTGTTTGCTTTTTCTTCCTTTCAACTAGAACGCTTTACGTCATTTCGGAGTTCCACTTTGGCCATGAGCAGAAAAGGTCATTTTGTGCTGAAAGGCATGTTGGTTTTTAAATTCACTGCTTATGAGATTAACACCTGCGATGTAATGATTCATGACTACATCCTCATAAATGGGGCTCGCCAGCGCATCTTCTTGACTAGAAAAAAAAAAAAATTTCATTAAAGCCTGGTGTTTGGTATAATAATAATAAGAAGAAAAGCTTGCTCATGTTTGTTCATGCGTTCAATGTAAAGCAATAATGGATACCTCCCCAAGTGTTATGGACGGGCAGTTCTGGTCACCTGGTCGACGACGTATGTTAATTCTTTGTTTGAGTATGAATTCTATAAATTGTTACGTCGGACAATCTTATACCTATTATGTCGCTTTGAAAACCAGTAAAGTGCCCAACCAACTGAGCCAAAAAGAAAGGACATTGGTACCAACGTGCACCCGAGCTATCTACAAACTGGTTTTATTACCACATCAGTGAAGGTGCCTGTCAATTCATTTGGTTTGCATCCGTCTCGTGGAAAAATCATTTCGAAAAGCAAGGATACGTCGGGAACAGCTTTCAGCTCTCCTATAATATTCTCCCTCAATACTCGACTTGACCAGGGGATTGGCAGAGTCCACTGCAGCAGGAATCTACCAGTCAGACTGACCACAAACTAGTCGCTATGTCAGGCAGAGGAAAAGGCGGGAAAGGACTTGGAAAAGGAGGTGCCAAACGACACCGTAAAGTCCTTCGTGATAACATCCAGGGTATTACCAAGCCCGCTATTCGTCGCCTGGCCCGTCGGGGTGGAGTGAAACGAATCTCTGGTCTTATCTACGAGGAGACACGAGGCGTTCTAAAGGTGGACATCTTTCATTTTTGTTTCTATCGAGTTGTCACAGCTTTAGTTTAGTTAAGAGTCCTACTTTGCCTATCTTGTTTTAAGTATAGACCTCAAAATATGAAAGTCACTTACTTTGTTTGTTTGTGTTTTCACTTAAAATGTTTGCCCAGAAATTTTTTGAGGGGACATTAAGGTACGGTATGAGAATGGGTTTAAAATCTAGTCCCAATTAGTCAGAATATAAGAATACATGAACCAGTTGACTGTTGTCAAACTGGGATATCAAGTTTTACAAAAAGAATGGTTAATTTCACTATTTGGCATACCCTGAAACAAGTCCATTTTCTTTTCATCCCATATAAAACGTGAGCGTAAAAGCAGCCGACCAATGCCGACGGAGTGGGTCCTTTATCTAGCTCATTTTTTTTATTGTGACGTTATCATAGCTTATAGTCTATGTGTCCTTAAGTATTTGCCATTATTCAAAAATATGCTGTCTAAATCGTTGCTTAATTTCTGTGGAATACCCGACTCATTACTCCTGTGGTATCCAATAATTTACTTCAATAAATTCACATAGACATGAATTTAGGCTAAACTAGGCTAGTCTAATCTAGATAGATCTCTTCAGAAAACACCCAACGTGTGTTTTATGTATTCATCTTACCTTGATATTAGTATTGCACAATGTAAAATACAAATCAAAGCTCTTTTTATTCCGTTTATAGAAAAAAAAATTATGGCTATTTCCCATCACATGGTTATGAAATACGCATAAGGATCAGCTGTTAACATTGTTGTAATAATTTAATCATACTTAAATCAGTGCGTCTTTTGAAAATTTGGACTTTGCTTGAAACAATAGGGCCAAGTAATAACTTGGTAGGTTTATTGAAGACATAAAATTAACGTAAAATCATTCACGTTTTACGCAGATTCCAATATATTAAAGATTAACAAGTTCAACACTTTGTCCCCGATATCTTGAATATGGTGAAATAAGACGAACAGAGTACAATTTCGTCAAATCTGGACGATAAAAATTTAAAAAACCGTTGAAACAGAATCTTTAAATGTCATTTTCACCAAATATTAATAATTCGAAATAGCAATTATTATACGAGATGTAGTCACTTTCACACTTCTGTTAATTTTGCACGCAAATATCGTAAATACTTTAATTTTTTCCCTTCATTTTAATTTCGTTAAGTTGTTAAACATTAAAATTATTGATGGGATATCTCGTTTTAATTTCATGTCAAAGACCAACGGGTATGAGAAAACATTCTTTTTTTTATACAAGTAACTTGCAGACTCATATGGCTATAATACGATGATTCTACATATAGGGTTTTCATATTTTGCTACTGTTTTGTGCAGACATTGTGCAAGTTCAGTATTTTCATAGACATTGTGTCTCTGCTTTTTAGGGGGAGGGATAGAGGGGTCTGGTCAGAAGGAAATATCTACCATTCCGTAATGTTTGATATTACACTTTTAGTGCAAACTTGAACACGATCTGGAATCACACACATGAAGGAAATATCAGTCACCTGGTGTGCGTTCTAAAATTCATAAAGACTCAAGTTGCTTTTGCATTACATCGGCAGTGTAAATTTATATAAAGCAGACATTTGTACTATATAAGCCTGGACACGCACGTCACAGCACATTATAATACTTTATATTGTATTCCGCATTCATCTTGAAAAGCGATGAAAATGTTGAATTATTTGAACAAAATCAGTTTCCTCTGCTCGCGTTTTTTAGATCCGGAGATCATTTTGTCGTGCTCATTATTACAGTCATTACCACTAAAACATCTGGAGAAGTCAAGGGTTAACATATATAATTAATGTGTATATTATTCGGTGTAATTGGAATGCAGCGAGGAAAACAGCTTTCACTTCCAGCTAATATTTAAAACAGCTCGGACTATATGGATACTTAAATTTTCTCGACAAAGAAGTGCTTTGGTACAGCGAACTGCTTTTCTGTGTGTGTGTGTGTGTGTGTAACTCGCACATCAAGCTTTGTATGGTGCTAAACACCGTCATCTCAGTTTCCACACTATGTCGATTTCTATGCCACGTTGATGTGAAACAACTATAATTATGGTTGTTCCTTTTGAACCCCCTAAAATTTGTGGGTTTTCTGTTTTGTTATTTTTGGGAGGGTTTGGTGTGGTTTGTTGTTTGTTTGTTTTTTTGTCAGCATTCTTAAAGACTGCTTACACACTGCTTACGGCAGTTTTGGTCGGATAGGGGGAATACAAATGAGGTGTAATATCTAGAGGGAACATGATATAAAAGAAATATCCTATGTCAAACCAGAACCCTGGATCTAGACTCCAGCATGGGTTTTTTTTTTCCAACTTCCTCACCGTAATAAGCAGTATGTATTGTTACGAGCCATGTAGGATGTATTTTTAATTTTGCGGGGTAAAAAAAAAAGACTTATCACAACGATTAATTAACTGGTAATTTAAAAAAATGTTTTCGAACCTCTACAAGACACATTGTAACGCAGTTGAATCTTTTCTTTTAGGTGTTTCTGGAAAATGTCATCAGAGACGCAGTGACATACTGCGAACACGCGAAACGAAAGACTGTCACGGCCATGGATGTTGTTTACGCCCTCAAGCGACAAGGAAGGACTCTCTACGGATTCGGCGGATAAGCGACTGGCAAAGATTCAACAAACGGCTATGATGATAGCATATTGTCTAACAGGTTTCCGACAGACATTGGTTACTCGTCCAGCAAAAGTAAAACTCAGAAATGTGTCCAGGTACTTTCACTCCAGGGTCCAATGCTTTAGGCGATGAATTTACTCCTGTTTGGAATTGATGCTCTTTTTTCTATATACCTCCTTGACTGAACACTAACGTCCTGCCGTGAATAGGTCTCTATTTCTCACAGATGTGACCCCATGGATAAAATCTTTCTTCAATTAAGACACATCATCCACACTTTTTGATATTTGGCATTTAATTTTATCCTCTATCCGTGTCACTTCAATTTCTTGTATACGCAGTTTGCTGTGGTTGATTTTGCTTCATATTCTCAGATGTGTACTATGATAACCGTATCTGCCTCATTTTTTTTTTTCTAGTAGTTTGTAGATTTTGGTGTGTAGTTATACTAGTAGTTTGTTCGTTTGTTTTACGATTTCCCTTGTTTTCCAATGTGTAAAGGAAAGAATCTACTTAACAAATGAAAAAATAGGAGGTTTTACCACTTTCTTTTCCATGTGTTCCTTCTTTGACGCACGTAAAAATAATAAGCGAACCCTGCTTTGAATTGTCTCGACCAACTCTATGTACATCTCGACTTCTGCAGATGGGAGTATAGGTCCACCATCACCAATTCTAGAACTGTTGGAACATAATATGTACTACGCATTTTTATTTTCATCTTGTTTTCTACGATCGCTCATTTTTTTTCCACAAAAAGACAAAACTTCCGTCACTTTCTCAATGTCAAGTTGTGATCAACAGTTATGTTACCTGCAGCATCGCAATGCCTAACGTCATGCACGTGTCTGTAACAAATGTACAAACTCACGTTAAATGACAAGATATAACTACACCGTCCGCAGATAGAATGAAAGTCAATGCTGTATGGAAAATATTGGAAAGAATTATTTTAAAAAGGCAAAAGAAGGGGTAGAATTGTATTGTATAAACCAGTCTTGCCATCACTGGCTATATTGTGAGCTGATAGTGCACCTGGTAATGGCAATCGTGCGCATATTTTTATTTGGTATTTTGCTTGTTTCAGCTGACTTTCTGTTGAGGACAATACAAAATTCGAGAAAGATTGAGGGACAGAGCTTCGTGGGCACACAAGAGGTAAACACTAAAGGAATCAATAAATATTTCAAACAATTCTTATACACGTGACGTGAAACCATATTCACATTAGCAAAAGTCATCACGAAGTTGAAATTCAAAATAATGATCGAAATTAGATTTCGTGAAGCCTACATCTACATGATCTATGTAATCTATATAAGGTAACAATGAGAAAGGATTTTTAGGTCGGAACGGATCAGAGATAAAAGGGAATATATGATAGAGTGATGTAAGAGTTATAAATGAGTTAAGAGACAATGGGTTAAAAAAAGACGGCAGGTTATGGTAAAGTAAAAAGGATCTGTCGGTATAGTCAAGGGGTATAATCTTGTCTTTACCAATTACAAGGTTAGTCTATGTAAAAAGCACGCAAACAACAGATAACAAGTATTGAAATTAAACCTATCTGAATAACTATGTTAATACCATGTTACAATGTACGTCTACGGTCTCGCCTTATTCAATTTCAAAGTATGTATATAGTGTGGATAAAGAATGTAAACTTATAAAAGTCAAATGTCAATATTGTCATTATTTACGATTTTTCACTGTTCTTGTATACTTGTCTTCGAGTGCGTCTTTCTTTCATTTCTGTGATTTCTGAATGTGAAAAGAGAAACTGGCATTGATTGTAAAAGGTGTATGAAGAAAAAGTAATGAATTGTAGTTTATGACATTTTTAATAAAGATTTCGTGATGCAAACTTTGAAGGAATGGCATTTTGTAATCTGGTAATTCACTCTCCACAGAATCTGTCAGTTACTTGGTGCATACTGAGTTTTAGCTTGCCTGACTCGAGTGAAACTGACGTCTTTATCTGGTCTGCGAGCCACATTTTCCTGCTATCATGTACATCTCTCTCACAGATATGTGTGTGTGTGTGTGTGTGTGTGCGTGTGTGCGTGTGTGCGTGTGCGTGTGTGTGTGTGTGTGTGTGTGTGTGTGTGTGTGTGTGTGTGCGTGTGTGTGTGTGTGTGTGTGTGTGTGTGGGTGTGTGTGTGTGTGTGTGTGTGTAAAATTATAGTTCGACAATAGCGATGGCCGGTATCCATCAAAATTATACACACAATATAGTACATATGGCATATAGGCATACGTCAACGTGGCATCCTGCCATATCCATAATAGCATGTAATAATCATATGTGGTGTGTGTGTGCGTGTGTGTGTGTGCGCGCGTGCGCATGTATTCGCTGGTAAGCTTTACCAAAATATCAAAAACAAACCTACGTCACCGATTTCTCAACAGAAAACGTCAAGTAAAAATTATGATGTATCTTAATCCATTCTGGGCCAGGACTTTGGACAGTGTAAAATACTATGGGGTTTTCTCTGCAAATCTGGACTCAATTAAACACACAAAGGGTTAAACAATGACATGTCTCCTTTCAGCTGTTCACCTGAGCCGAATGACTCCAGTAACATAATGCGACCGTCCGTCGTTGTTTTGTTTTTGTTTTTGTTTGGCAGCCGATATTGGGACACAATAATAACTGTCATCCAAAATGTATCCCCCTCCATCCTCAAAATGAATTGGTGTCCCTGTTCTCATAAACTAGGCTCCCTCACTGTTACAAACGTAGTGCTGGCCCTGTATTGTGGCTGGAGTTTTACCAAAATTGGCAGGAATCGTAGTTTATACTATATGTGGTTGTGGTGCTCCAAAGGAGTTCCAAGAACAGGGCACACATAGCTAGGGCATACTCCAAATGAAGAAAGTGTTGCCAAATGACCAGCAGCAATTCCCGAATCTCCTTTCTTTCGCTTTCCCTCTCTATTCTTCGTTTTCTTCTAAGAAGCCCAGAGTCTCACAAGGAGTGCCATGCATGAAGGCAATGTGCTCCTTCTCGGGCACGAGCACCACAACCTCCTTCTCAAGTGAGCGTGACACCCGCGCGTCTTCTGTTTTTATAGGTGGCGCTAAAATTGCTCTCACGGAAAATCCTTAGGCTGCTTTCACATAGAAGTATACTATTCGGGTATTCGGGCTCGTTTTTCGAGGGCACGCGAATAGCTTGAATCGAACGATAGGATTTCCTCACACCGGTTCACATAAGAGGGCACTATTAGAAAGTATATACCGAATACCTGCGAAAAGTATAGCAAAGTGGGAATCGAGCTTGTTCGATTTTCTTGCAGCGTATACCGTCTCTCGTTTATGAAATAATGACACTTTTGGTCTGGATTTGCCCGTTAGCAAATATAAGCATGTAGACCGACATTCTGATGCAGTTTAAAAATTGTTAATAAGATTTGCTGCGATGTAGGAGGAAGAAATCCTCACTACATGGGATGGTGAGTTGACGGTGCGGGTGATGGTGTATTCGGTGCTCGAATAGCGAATACCGAATACCGAATACCGAATACTTCTATGTGAAAGCAGCCTAAGGCTCGTCGTTTAGGCTGGGTTCACATAGAAGTATACGGTATTCGCTATTCGTTATTCGCTATTCGCTATACGGTATTCGGGCATGGTATACTTCTATATACTTCGTAGTATACTTCTATGTGAACGCAGCCTTAGGCTGGGTTCACATAGGAGTACACTATTCGGGTATACGGTGCACGTTTTCGAGGGCACGCGAATAGCTCGAATCGAACGATAGGATTTCCTAATACAATGTACCGGGTCACATATAGAGGGCACTATTCGAAAATGCCGTATAGCTGCGTATAGTATAGTATACTGTAGTTGGAATCGTGCTTGTTCGATTTTCGTGCAGTGAATACCATCTCTCGTTTAGGAAATGATGAAAATTTTGGTCTGGATTTGCCCTTTAGCAAAAATAAGAATGTAGACTGAAATTCTGATGCTGTGTTGTGTATCATGATCAAATATGATATCATTAAACAAATTAAAAATAATCAGTTTTAACTGATTTACCCAAAATGACCCCTTGTGGAGTTGGGTCAGTTTTTTTTATTATTACTCAATTTATAGCTTTCTTGTAACAAAATGGTACGTTCCAATGTAATCTCAGTTTAGAAACTGTTAACAAAATTGCTGGGATGGTTGTGTAGGAAGAAGAAATCCTCCCAGCATGGGATAGGGAGTTGATGGTGCAGTTGATGGTGTACTGGGTCGACTTGACGGCGCCAAATGAGTATTAAAGGGGAAATCCAGTTCAAAGATAAGTTAGTCTGATAAGAAAGAGTAAAATAATAGGAGTTCAACGGTAAAATTTTGATGAGTTATGATATTTTGAAGTTTTGCTGACTTTTGAGGTAACAGTTCTTGAACAGTCAATATGAATATGCAAATGGCAAAGTGAGCATGTCATTCCCTCACAACTTGCCATATAGTTTGTACATAAAATTTCGAAATTTCCAGTTTTTCATTCAGACGCAATTATGCCCGAAGCTGAAATCCTAATATATCTAACTGATCACTATTCTGAAGTTATTCAACCAGGAATAGCATCATGTTTCAGACTTCAATGACAGAAACATTGAATTTTCGTCATTTTTTGTATACGATCACTGGAAAATTGTGAGGTTATGACATGGTCAGCTC
This sequence comes from Diadema setosum, assembly GCF_964275005.1. NCBI lineage: Eukaryota > Metazoa > Echinodermata > Echinoidea > Diadematoida > Diadematidae > Diadema > Diadema setosum. Next base: position 38,290,993 of record NC_092699.1, on the reverse strand, counting down.
ACTCATTTGCATATTCACATCCATGTAACTCGTAAGATTTTACTCTTTTTTATTAGACTAACTTATTTTTGGACTGCCCGAATAGCGTATATATATAGCGAATACCGAATGACGAATAGCGAATACCATATACCGTACACCGTATACTTCTATGTGAACCCAGCCTCTGTGGGGTGCAATTGGGTGTCGGTATAGTAGTTGCTCTCTCCACGGCTGAGTGACATGAGAGGCAGGCTCGTAGGGCGTGAACACAAGACACCTGATCGGGGAGGCCAGCCGGTTGACAGGTGGACTGTCTGTTCTTCAGACAGCCTGCGAAATGTTTCTTTGACAGTGTTTGAGGAAAAGACTAATCAATGGGCTGCGGAAATCATTCCAAATCGTTATGGGACGCAGTTCTACTCCTTTCGCTGAACGGACGTTTCAGGACTTCGGGCTCTCTCCGTTTCTACAGCGCGAGGTCCAATCGTTATGTCTTCCATTCCTAGGGTTTGTGAGATATGTTTCAGTACGGAAAACTAACAGTCCTTGAAATCATAAAAGTGGAGTACTTACTGTGTTTTGAGCACCAAATAATTCTATATTTTTGAGACAAGAGCGATAAAGTGTTATCTCACTCTAATCTATGTTCATGAGAAGACGAACACAATTAAAGATTAGTATAATCGACAAGTATCTCCTGTACAAAAATCAGACGAAGACGCTCTCGTGTTGAGTATTTCGGAGGAACAATCCCAGCCATATGTTGTCTAATTTGTTAGGTGATTCATGAGACTTCTGGACGTGCTGTTTACATGAAGGATGTCGAAATCGCAAACAATTCGATTTATGCCACTCGAGACACCAGCCTCGCCCCGACATTCCACTGACCGGACACCGTCGAACTCGGGCAAAATGTGGGCCATAATCCGCACCATGTTCATACTTCTCGTGTGCTTCTGGATCGGCTACCTGATGGCGGTCGTAGGCCCGAGTTTGGAGGAAGAGCAGAAAGCCAGCATAAAATATCGGTACCGACGCTTTTCGGACTATCTCGGTTTACGCGGAAAGCTCTTCGACTCGACATCTGGAGCAGACGACGTTTTACGGCGATCGGTATTACTGCCGTCAAGCGATAATGATTCAAGGTTCAACTACGTCTTGATACCATTGACTAGCGTAGATAAGATGCAATATCACAAACAGCGATTTGAGGCTTGCATGCAGTCTATACTTGATAAATCAACAATTCCACTTCATTTCTATTTCGTCGTAGACGAGCCAAGTAAAAGATATTTGAAGGGCGCCATGCGTGATTTTAAATACAGATTTGGCTCCAGAATACAAATTCGGGTAAGTTCGTTTCACTTCTATTTCACGTATTTTACACACACACAAAAAAAAGCAGATCGAGCCGTGACTTTCACAACAGAAACGTCACATGTTGTGTCAAAACATGTTGTATGTATTATAGGCCCTACACAATTTGACTGCGTTAGAGAACCAAACATGCACAACATTCAGAAGTATTTGACGTCAGATTATTGTAAAACTTAGATATAGATGAATAGAAAGATGGATATGACATAATATACGTAAAATAATATATATATATATATATATATATATATATATATATGCAAAAAGAGAAAAAAAAAGAGAGAGGGAGGGGAGAGATCAGAATGAAAGAGAGGGAGAGAGATCATGTAATGTTACTCTATGCTCTACTACCCGACTACAGTTTTCCTGGAAAGATATTTGACTACAAAGTTTGTGTATAAGATTATATTTAGGAGGGGATGGGGCGTCACCAACCAATCTCGTTGTTGGTAACATTTTCTGTTTTCAATGCCTGCAGTCATGGTTTTGTGGAGATGTTCAAGTGAAGGTTAATTGCCCGGAAGTTTGTTAGAATAGCGTGACAGTTTATATGGCTCAGAGCCGTATTCCCCCTGAGTTGATGTCATCTGCTCTCTATTTGCACGCCACGTACACTGACACTCTATACATATACATCGTACACGAGTTATTTTTCGTATTTTTTTTTTTTTTGCAATTTACTAGATTTGTATTCTAAAGCTGGATGAAATTAAGTTATACTTCCTGTGTCAATGACTACAGCTCGTTTAAAGGGGATGGCTAGTAACTGATCAGTGGGAATCAATGGGAATGCTGGTGGATGATTGTTCCAATCCTTGTGAGATTCATTTAAGAGTACATTATATATCTACTGTTGTGTGAAAAATAATATTTGCTTCAGAATGGTCTCATATTCAAGTAATGTGCAGTTTAATGTTTCCGGGTAAGCGTGCCTGTACAGTGACGGGGCATTAAACTGCACATTGCTTGAATATGAGACCGTTCTGACGCAAATAATGTTTACACAACAATAGATATATAACGTCCTCTTAAATGAATCCTACTAGAATTGGAACAATCATTCCCCAGCATTCCCACTGACTCCCACTGATCAGTAACTAGCCATCCCCTTTAAACCCTTTACAGGGATGTTATCACTCCAGTTTCGTTGAGATGGGGCTTCAAGTTTCCAACGTTTTTTGATGATTCTTTTTTAGATAATGAGAGACCTCTTATGAAATATGAAAGAGCATATACTTTTATTAAAGGAATTCAAAGTTTGTTTGATGAAAATTTGTTTTGAAATGGCAGAGACATCCAAATAAAGTGATCCTAATAAAAGGTGAGACCCACCTTTTATTAGAATCGCTGTGTATTACCTCGTGTTTGGATATATCGACCATTTCAAAACCATTTGTCATCAAATAAACTTTTGATTCCTCTTAGAGTTGCATGCTCTATACAGCATTTTATAGCATGGTTTCTGAGTATCACGCAAAAAAAAAAATAAAAATAAAAGTTGAACCCTAACCCCAGTAAATACTATACCATCCCTTTAAAACTTGTTCCGGCTTTAGCGCTAATGTCGGAACAAGTTTTATAGCAGATACAAACCCATGCTACAGGCATTAAGAAGGGTTTTGGTTGTTGTAGTTTAAAACCTTTATAAATCCTTGTTATTGGTGGACAGTTAGAAAGAAAAACAAATGTTGTCAAAGAAATGAGAAGCAGTTCTTTCTATCTCTACCAGGTCAACTTTATGCCACAGGATAACGCAGATAATCTTTCTTGCGATGGGCAGCTCTGACACTATCTGCACCAGCATCATCCCTCATAAGATAAATTTCCCGTAACAAGACACTTTCTAGATATTATTGACCTACTTTCGTTATCCCATGCTCTCATGAAGGAGCGTGAGAGTAAGAAAGGACTATTCAGCAATATCATTAGCATTTGTTGCCTGTTCTTTTATAAGCTGGACTACCAGTCTTTGCTGGTAAATATTTTGGGACAAGAAAGATGATTATACGTCAGACCTACGGGTTCAGAATAAGTGTGTGGGATTAGCTCCTTGGTCAAAAAAAAAGAGGCAAAAAAGGTTATTCTTTGACCGTATATCCGTCGATTCACAGGCCCGACGAAAGAAAGACGAGGACTTGCAATTTGAATTAAAAAAAAAAGTCCAAACTGCATGGCTGTGGTTAAAATATCTCTCATTGTTTGTCGGTCATACTGCTTCCTTCTTCAACAATGAGAAGACACACTCAGCTTAGACAGGATTGGAATATTGACCTAAATCTGTTACTGTCTTGTCGGGTGTGAAGGTGTAGAAGGAGAAAATCACGTTTATCAGCCACTCGACCAATGGCTAATGACCATTCTTCATCGTAATAGATTGACAGTAATCCATAGGGAAGAAAACATCTTCGTGATGGGAATACAGATTTTCCATTTTTGCATTCAAGAAGCATTTGTATGGCGTTCGCGATGAATGCGGAGAAATGGATTCGCGATTAATGAGGAGAAATGGAATATTGGTGGAGCCTGCGCGTGTAAAAAAAAAGAACCAAAAGGAAAAAAAACACAAACAATGAAAAAAAAATAGAATGATTCTAATGTTAATTCGCCTTAAATTGTGTGTGTGTGTGTGTTGGGGGGGGGGTGGTGGAGGTCAGCTGCCCTTCCTCGCTCCGCGGCATTTGTATAGTCATTTCATAATATGTTTCAAGAAGTACACTTTCAAAGAACACTGATCTCTACCACATGCAATGGAAAGAGGGTCATTTTGGATTCAAGAAATGGGAGAAAGGAAAATAAAATAACTCGAAATCGTTGATTAACAATAGCTATAATGCTTTTATGATCAACCCGCTGAATTAAGACGACTTATAATGTCATTACTATTTGAAATCTCCTTGTACGACACACTCTCTTCCTGTATGGATTACCTTTGAATGGGAGAGAAGTCGAAGGCCGCCCGAGTTGAGGCATTGTGTTCGAGAATCCCTATGAGACACACAATTTGCTGAGCATTACAGTTGCATCTGTTTAGGTATTGATGTCAGCTCTTGTTTTCTTGGAAAGGCACTTGATGAGATCTTCACTTTATCGGGGAGATTTGAGAACAAGTCCGACCCCCTCAAAATATTAACCTTTCAAGATGAGAGTTTAGAAACGACGAGACATGTATCGTCCTCGATAATAAGTCATATGGATACATACAAACATGTTCAGGCGTACTAATCTATTCAACATGAAATGATGTAGAATGTCAAAAGCATTTTACAGTACAGGACACAAAGCAGCGAACATGATGATTCTCACCCATTGTTATTTATTTGAATAAGGCTCAGATTACATCCTATAGTGCAGTGGCGGATCCAGAGGGGGGCGCATCGGGCGCCCCCCCCCCCATCTTTATTTGTTGTTAAAACAAAAAAGCAAAAACGAAAAAAATATGAGATGAAACCAGGAAGTAGCACCAGAAATTTTGTTTACGCCCCCCCCCCCCGCCCCTTTACGGAATTCCTGGATCCGCCCCTGCTAAAAGTGAGTGCCATTAGTCACTACTATTATTCTATCTCTATCATCATTTTAAGTAGGTATACAACAGCTGATTTCATGTTTGAAACAGAAAAACAAAAAGGTGAATTTTCTTGATAATCAGCCAAGTAGAAGTTGAAGCATCGATTTTAGGCTAAATCCCTAAAAGTCTAAAAGGTCGCAGGGCACTCTACTCAATAAATTAAAAATGTAATGTCCAGCAGCTATAACTTAAATAGGGAAAGTCCAGCTGGGATGTGATTTGGAAAATATTCCTCTTTGCAAAACGACTGAAAATCCAGGTCAACAAGGTCAACAACTTCTCCTGAATACATCATGGTGAAATTGTATATTGCTGTATCCAACTGCGGAGTTTTTAACCCCATGTGATAAAGAAATTAAGCTGTTTTATGTTTATTCAAATCAGAACATTTCTGAAACATGAAATATAGTTCAATGCTGACTATAAAGTTATTTCTATGTTCATGTATTTTCCGCAGTACGATTTCCTCGACCAGCAAACACTTGCCGCCCAGTTAGCTCCTTACGTCTCCGTAGTTCAGCGCATTGTCAGCGGGAATACGAAGGGCTACTACAACCAGTCCATCTTCTTTCTCTCTGTCGGTATCCACAAGAACATCCTTCCCGACTTCGTTCACCGCATCATCATGCTCGATACGGACCTCAAATTTCTGTCCGACATCAAAGGACTTTTCGCCCACTTTGACGATTTCGGTGAAGAGAATGTGATCGGTCTTTCGTACGACCAGCAGCCTACGTATCGTGATGCGTTCAGCGTGTATCGCACGCGTCAGCCCAACACCAGAGTGGGTTCGCCGCCCTCCAAAGGGTTTCCAGGTTTCAACAGTGGCGTATTGCTTTTGAACATCGCCCGAATGAGGAGCAGCAAAATCTACAATGTATTTCTTGATCCTCGGGTTGCTACCGCTTTAGCCAAGAAGTATTCTTTCGTGGGACAACTTGGAGATCAAGACTTTTACTCGCTTGTAGGCAATGAGAAGGAGAACCTCTTCTATGTTCTGCCTTGTTCATGGAACAGACACCTCTGTAGAAATATGTACCAAAAATATCCTGATGTATTTGAATCGTACTTTAATTGCGATGGCAAAATTCACATTTACCACGGGAGCTGCAACACAACGATTCCAGTCTGAAATGAACTTTGAGGCAAAGTAGCTACAATCGTTGTATGACTCACATATACTGTGTTATCAATTTGAATCTTGAGACCCGGGTGTGTGATACATTTTAGGAAGTAATAGTGAATGTGGACCGAGGTATGACTCCATCACTGTTATTTCCGGTTAAAAACATGAAACAAATTGCTGCATGTTGCAGTGTGTGGTGTGTCCTGGCATGATTTGTCCTCGTGCTATTTATGATTTATGGCTTGGGATCGCAGAGAATATCCCCATTATTCATGTTATTTGTTTTCATGTCAGTGATGTCACCGCTATGACTAGTCCTCTTAAAGCTAAAAGAATGATGATCCGCTTGCCGGAAAGAAATAACCGCTCAAATTTGACGGAAAGTACGTGGTGTCAAGCTCCTTTCTTCAGGCATATTATAGCTATGTATAAATACATGCATTACAAATTTCCTTTTTGAATCGGTATGATTATGAATGTAACTTCTAGCAATATTCAAAGAAGAAAGACGGTCACCTTGACGGCAGACTTTCCTATACACACATGTTGTTAAAATATGATAATATTATATTTTAACCGAATGCATTGGTGTTGACGTTACTAACACCCATTAACTCCTTCCTTTAAGGCTGAATACATATAGGACCAAATGATATTGTATTTGATTGTCTTAATGCGCATTGTGATTGTAATAAATGGTGTGATGAAAAGAGCGATTATACAAGGAAAATGAATGCACCAACGTCAAGACGAGAAAATTGGCTCCTTACAAAACTGTTTAATCGTAATCAAAGTTGTTCGTTGACAAAATGATTGCTATTCAGACATTGTCAGACATGTCAGATGGGTCAGTACATTTGGCAACAACGAATTAGTAAGTTAATTTTAAATTCCCACAACTCGCTACGAATAGTGATCTCTCCCAGCCTTTTTTAACCATTAAAATCTTTATGTTTTTATCATATCTACATCGTGGATGCGTCACATTACGATGTATTAAAAGCCTTGATCTCCCTTCCTCTGTGTGAGGAGACCAAGACTCCAGGGCCCCATTTCATGTAGGATGTAATTAGGATAGCAACTTGTGCTGGAGTGGCAATTTCCCATAGCAACAGCCAATCAGGAAGCTGGATTCTTGTCATTACCATGGCAATTTCCATTCCAGCAAGAGTTGCTATCATATCAACTTTTAATGAAATGGGGCGCAGATGTTCCTCTAACCGTGTCTAAACTGAATTCTTTTCGATCCTTTGAAGCTTACATGTTCCTTGTTTTTTATTGTATGACCGTTAAACAGAAAGAGAAAGTAATATTCAGCACTTGATGGTTTCTCAGAGCTATATATAAGTTATCAGAACGCTATAATCCATTTTCCAATCGGGGTTATATGGACGTAGTATACTGTAAGAACTGACAGAAACCTGTGAAACTCACTACATTCTGACAGAAATTAGAAAGTTATTGGATTCAAAAGTTATTCTACATATATTCTTCTGTATGATAAAGAAAATGATGGTGATTCTCATGACAATCGCACAAACAAATACAAATTAGAGAAGATGACGACATTGTCTCTCAAGTTTCCTGGAATTCTTTTCAAATATCAATCTGCCTTAAAGTTATTTTTTTTTAATGAAACTAGAGAGAAGAAGATATCGTATCACCAAGTTTAAATGGCGCTCTTAAAGCTCGGCAATGACGACCTTAAGAAGTCAAATTTGCTGATTAGACCAAAAATCATGTCTATGAAATTGCAGTTATACTTACACGAGCAAATTAAAGTAAGAGTTCCTAAACGAAGTAATGTAATCTCCTAATATGAGTTATCGTGACGAAAAACATTGTTTAATACACTCATGCTAAATTATGAAAGTTCTTGGCATACGTGTATATCTTGGTACTATTTCAATCGCTTTTCGTTTCATCAAGGAGGTAGTAGAAGAGCTCGTCTAATATCTCCTTGCTTTGATTTTGCCCTTTTCATCTATAAAGTAAACTTAAACATTGCATGTACCTTACTTTGAGGATGATGCTTATTTTCTCATCTGATATCTTTGATATTACAGAAAGATTGCATTAAAGCTTCATGTCCTGTCTTCGATACGAACAAGCGAATAGATGCTCTACTTTGTCATGTGATCTTACTCAGACCAAAAAAAAAAAAAATAAAAAAATAACGCCTACGATATGTCATTCATTCACAAGAAGATCAATGAGAAATGTCATTATCAATTACGCCTCTAAAGGTAAGTGAAACACAAAATCCATCAAAGCTATAAGGCACGTTGTTTATGGTGGGATATTTATAGGAACCCTATGTCGCAGTCTGATGGATCACGTGACTGCAGTATAAAATTGGAAACTCGATTTCTTCATTCATTTACTTTCTTACATCATTTTTTTTTTCATAAGCACGAAATTTTTTTTCTTAGTAACTCAACTCTAATGTCTTTGAGATGAGTTCTTTAAACTCGTCATTCCAGTCTATCAAGTCTATGTGGATTTTTCAAACAAGAGAGATTTACGTTTACCCATAACATTTCCGCATTATAAAACTAATTTTGATTGTGCTCGATCTTTCTCTTTTCTCCGTGCCTTTTGTTTATTGATTTATAAGGCCTTTTTCCTGAAAAACAACAAGATCAACTATTGACAACAAAGGATTCTGAGATATTTTTGCCAATGACGCGAATGACATGATGAGTGATACTGTAAAGAGGCCAGCTTAATTCCTACGCATATGCAGGTCACCTTTAGACAATAGTAACAGGTTTCCACAGACCTGGCAGAGGAAATCAAATCTAGATCAGCTGAACAGATTTTAGTTAGAAGCCAGATAGATGAAATAGGTGACTAGCCTTATGAATATGCCATGTTTTCTTGTTAATTTGCTTTCACTATAGCGTCTTTAATTTGATTCCATGAATAAACCAATAAGAATGTTCGGTTACAGTAGAATATATTAATTGGCACGTGCATATTATAGACGTGGCCCCAAGCGCTCTAAATTATTGAAAACTTGTATGTGGAGTTTCTTGGTTCTTTATCATATATGTGTGTGTGTGTTTGTGTGTGTGTGTGTGTGTTTCTCCTCATTTGTACCTTTCAAAACTATTTTGATAAATGCACTTGTACGCAAAGAGACTAGCAATTACCCATTAGATAATTCTGATTCAGATACAACCAATTTACGAATGGTCATTGCAAAAATAAAGGAATGTGGAGCTGAGTGGTTCTGAGAAGAATGGTATAATTTCATATTGACTGACTGTGTCACGTGACTCGTCAAAGAACGTGTCTTTGGAATCTCTCAGAAATGAGAAAAGAAAGAGTATTGATTCATTGAGGAATTAAATATCAGTACATGCATGCGTTTCTATATTTCTTTCTACTGCTACTATGGTTATGTGTGTAAATATAGACAAACTTAATGTACTGTATACGATGCCAATTATAGCTAATGGATGATAAAAATGAAATGTTTCCATTAGAACAGTGCTTCGTTTCCTGCCACCTGCTCGTCAAGGCATCACTACCTCGTCAAGAGTCGTGGGTCACAAGCATAGACAGTCTCTCAACAGCACTGCTGTCAACAACACAACGTCACCGTGTGCCAGTCCGTCAGTTTTGGCTGGGTCACATGGCATAAACCCTCATTCTTGGTGTCGGCCCTGCACTCGATGCACAGAAACGCTATTGAAGAAGAAAGTTGCCGCATTTAGAAAGGGGTTTATTTTGGAACATGTTACTACAATAAGGGACAAAATAGTAACAAAACGAAAGTGAGTAAAGCTAAACGACAGTAAAGTCGTTATGGTCTTGTATATTGGGTGTCTGACGACATATCGGAATGACGTTTAGTCATCAAACCTTAATTTGTGATGTTGCTTGATGAAATAGTTATGTTTGAAAAGAAATTTTGTATGCAGAGAGAGAGAGAGCGAGAGAGAGAAGATAAGTATTTAAACGTTGATCTTCTGTACTCTTTGAGAATGTGTTCTACTAATAAAGATTGCCCCAGATAATTGTAGTACTTTCTACTGCACTGTGCTGTGTAGGAAAGTCACCTTGGCCGTGTGAAATAGGAGGTGAGATCTAGAGAGCTCGATCCTAGGTGACATATTCAGTTGGTTTTATTCCACGCGTTCGCTGTTCACCCTGATGAGAACTATTTTGGTAATATGATACCACAGATACAATTATATCGAATATGCACGTCGGTTTCTTTGTGCGTTTGTCTGAATTAGATGACGAAAGATGGAGATTTTGACCTTCATTATGGGATCATTATAACGAGGGCAGTAATACTAAATATCCCAAGTATGACAAGATTGTGTCCGCACCAGTGAGTTTATCTCACATAGAAGTACAGCCACACAATCAGCTCACCGATACACAATTCCATCAATGCTATTTACATGCTTCTTGGGGTCACTCTTTTGGGTTTCTCTTTCATTCTTTAATGTGCACCATCTCCTCTCAAGGAGGATTCCTCATTGGTGGCTAGTGAGTATCGGTGCTGAAAAGTGAACTCTGCCCAGATTGTCTGTCAAGCACAAACTCATTAATGTGTGTCAATATGTTGTCCTGATCGTCGAATATTCTTGTTTATATTCATGGTATGTGGCTCGGAACTACACTGAAAGGCAGTGGGCAATTTACCAGAACGAAGGATTTCGATGATCAGGACAACATAATATGGCACACCTCAATGAGTTTGTGCCTGACCGACAATCTCGACAGAGATCCGTTTCCAGCACCGATACTCACTAGCCACCAATGAGGAATACTCCTTGAGAAGAGATGGTACACATTAAAGAATGAAAGGGAGCACGATGATTGACCCCAATGAAGCATGTACATAGGATCGATGGGCACACTGATGGGTTTGTGTATCAAACAAACGAATGATTCAGTGTGCTATGATGTATATCGGCTCTCTGTACTCTCTCAGCTTTCTTGGGTTCTGTTTGGCGGAAATTTGGAAAGCTTGCAATGGAGCTCTTCTCAACCCGAAATTTGCACTTTGCTGCAGAGAGTAAACAACTTTTCTATTTCCCCTCCTTTCAAGAGAAATACAAAGACTTGGAATTGTGACTCGCATGACCAATCAATACTGTTCAGCTGCCTACAAAGTTACTGTAGCGGCAAAGATAGTGTTCTTTTCTGCTGCAATGATAACCTCAGGCCATTTCAGCACGTTTTTCAACCAAATGTTTTTATTAGTGATGTATTAAACGTGTTCTAGCTCGTAAAATGTGCGTGAAAGCTTGAAAGTGAAATCAAAGGCGAAATTGATTCTGGCTGGATATGAGAGACGATGTATAATACATCATGTACTAGACATATGATGAGCGCAAAAACCACTGTGAGCTGTGCTGCTGCAGCCATCAGCAACACTAGACAACGCAGCGAAAACCCTTCTTAATCGGAGGCGACTCCGCGCTTTTTGTCTCATCGCCATCGCCATCGTTACTGTTCGGCGACCACCTCGACCTCCCTGTCATCTTCGCGGTTGCCTCCCTCCAATCTCAGCAACATGCACGATCACACACTCAAAAACAAATTACATAAATAGAATTGATTTGGTGAACAAAATCCTCAAAAAAGGGGATTGTGCCTCATCGAATGAATCTCGGTTGAACATTATGAACAAGTGCGACTGTCGAAATGGCGGACGTACTGCCCTTTAACTTCATTTCAGTTCATTGTCTATTCTTTATAATTGGCACTGTAAAAGCGTCGGACAGTTATAATTTTCCTTCGAGGGCGCAAAGTGTACTATCCAGGAGCAATGGACGGGGTTGAGAGGTAGACGTTTGTGTGTTTGTATTCAAAGCGAGAATACAAGTGTTGGTGTGTCTGTGCCTGATTTGCAGCTTGTTTGCTACTTGACTAAATTCGGTTTAGCTTGACGCTTTCAAGGGGTTGGTCCTCACTGTATTGTTTGACAAACTATAGCTAAGCCTCATGATTGCAAACCGTTTTGTTTGCCATGACTACTGAAGACAGGTGCATGTCCCATTCAAATTTATCCAATCATAAGACCTTCAAGGAAAGTAATGCATGATTTCATAGTAAATTAAGTTATTTAAGCAGTGTTTGTCGTGTCTCTTTCTTATTTCTTGATGAATAGAGGAGAGAAGTGGCCATAACAAAAGGGAGTATTTGTTCCAAATCATTTACTAGATAGCAAAGAGAAACTTCAACTTTTGAGAAGAATTATTAGGAATATAGCTGTGTTTACCCCTTGAAATGAGCTCCGTCCTATTTTCTTTAGGCATATTTGCCATGGGTCTTAAAGCCTTGATTAACTGGACACTTTCACATTGTTAGATTATCCACTGTTTGTGTGCGACTTACAGATTGTCGAACTTATTCACGCATGCGTCATTCTTTCTTTCTCCATACTTGGTTTCGAACGGAATTTCGGTCTCAGTGTTTGTTCAGAATCACGAAAGGAAGCTGAATGGTTTGCAAATCCGTCTATGATGTAACAAAGCTGATGTCACGGAAACCAATGTCCAATTAAGCTTCAAAGAGTTTCACAAATACACAAAATGCTGCTGGAAAGTTCCGCACATTCCAACAGTTCTATATATTGTACATGAATTAGTCAAAATATTGTAAGAGATTTGATAAACGTATACCATGTCATGATTATTGGACTATACATAACTTAAAGGCGAAACATTCTTGGGATGTTCCCTCATGGACATGGGCGGAAATCCCGGGGGATGGGGGGATATATCCTCCCCCCCCCCCCCCTGAAATGGAGGAGGGGGGATGGCCTGTACAATCATCCCCCCTGAATTTTTAGGAAAAAAATGGAGGAGCAGAAATGTGATATGTATCAATTTTGGCATATTGCATGACGTTTGTACGCCGGCCTTCAGACAGGTAACAGAGCTGAACAATATATGCTATCTTGTAGGAAAATGTATACACAATTTTCTCAGGCGCTCGCTCGCTTCGCTCGCTCGCGAAGAAAGTAACATCGACATCCACTGCGAGGTATGGCTCAGACGTTGACAACGTCAATTAGTATAGGCCTACATGTAAACATCCTATGACGCAAGTAACTGGGGACCATCTGCAAAATATGTACGAAAACAAACAAACAAACAATAACAAAAAATATATCGCCATAATTGAACCCCTCCATTTCCTGAATCATTATTGAGAAACGACAGTGACTGATGACTCAGTCAGGATACATCTATGGGCATACCCAGGGAAGATCAGGGGCGTCGAATCTATGGGGGGGGGGGGCAAAGGGGCATTTGCCCCGCCCCTGGTATATACGGATGTGTTTAGGCAGACAAATCATTTATCCCCAAAGCAATTCCCGAGATGAGGACAAATCTCGAACTTTCTTAATGGAAAATATTGTCCAAATATCGCCAGAATTATGCACCAGATCGTTGTATTGCAATCATAAACATGCAAATGCTCTGCTATACAGGATCCCTTTCGATAAACTTTGTACACTTTTGATATTGACGTATATTTCCCTAATTTATCAAAGAGTGTGGAGCAGATCTTTCACTTAAAGGACAAGTTCACCTTCATAAACATAAGGATTGAGAGAATGTAGCAATATTAGCAGAACACATCATTGAAAGTTTGAGGAAAATCGGACAATCCGTTCAAAAGTTATGAATTTTTGAAGTTTTAATGCAGTAACCACTGGATGAGAAGACTACTGCATTGTATGAATAACTTAGATGTCACATGCGTACAGCAATGTAAGGAAAATACAAAGAGAATTTCACAAAATTTCATCTTTTGAAAAAAGTACACATTCCCTTGACTCGTTACCGACAGATGTTAGGGGTAATATCATTCCCCCTGCCTTTAGAAAGAGGCAAGTCAAGTGCTCTTTTATTATGCGAAAAAAGTGAAAATATGTTGAATTTTCTTTACATTTTCTTTATACTGCTGTACGCATATGACTCACAAGCTGTAGTAGTCTCCTCATCCAGCGGTTCCAACACAAAAATTTTAAGAATTCATAACTTTTGCATCGATTGTCCAATTTTCCTCAAACTTTCACTGATGTGTTCTACTAATATTGCTGCATTCTCTCAATCCTTATGTTTATGAAGGTGAACTTGTCCTTTAACAAAAGCACCCTCATAATCGCCATGAAGAGGCGTCGATGGGGGGGGGGTGGTTCCCCCATAAAAGTGGGACAAACAAAAGCGAGAAATATAGCTACAAACGGCAGTTTTTGGATTGTAAAATGTCAAAATTTTAAAGCTCGCTCGCTCCGCTCGCTCGCATTTAACAGCTATGCCATTCTCCTGATGTTGCTGCCAGTGATTGACAGCAGTTGCGCCCGGGCGCCCCCTTAATTGCCAAAGCGAAAAATATAGCTACAAACGGCAGTTTTGGAACTGTAAAATGTCAAAAATTTGAAGGTCTCTCGCTTCGCTCGCTCGCATTAATAATCATTATTCCATTCTCCTTTTGTTGCTGCCAGTAATTGCCAGCAGTTTTCGCCCGGTGCGCCCCCCCCCCCCCTTAATTTCCAAAGCGAAAAATATAACTACAAGCGACTGTTTTGGGACTGCAAAATGTCAAAATTTTGAAGCTCGATCGCTTCGCTCTCTCGCATTTAACCATTATGCCATCCTCCTGATGCTGCTGCCAGTAATTGCCAGTAGTTTTCGCCCGGTGCGCCCCCTTAATTTCCAAAGCGAAAAAATACAGCCACAAACGACAGTTTTTTAGACTGTAAAATGTCAAAATTTTCAAGCTTACTCGCTTCGCTCCCTCGCATTTAATCATTATGCCATTCTCCTGATGTTGCTGCCAGTAATTGCCAGCAGTTTACGCCCGATGCGCCCCCCCTTAATTTCCAAAGCAAAAAAAAATACAGCCACAAAGGACAGTTTTTTAGACTGTAAAATATCAAAATTTTCAAGCTCACTCGCTTCGCTCGCTCGCATTTAATCGTTATGCCATTTTCCTGATGTTGCTGCCAGTAATTGCCAGGAGTTGCGCCCGGTGTGCCCCCCCCCCCCTTAATTTCCAAAGCGAAAAAATACAGCCACAAACGGCAGTCTTTGGACTGTAAAATGTCAAAAATTTTCAAGCTCGCTCGCTCCGCTCGCTCGCATTTAACCACTATTATGTCATTCTCCTGATGCTGCTGCCAGTGATTGACAGCAGTTGCGCCCGGTGCGGCCCCCCTTAATTTCCAAAGCGAAAAATATAGCTACAAATGGCAGTTTTTAGACTGTAAAATGTCAAAAATTTCAAGCTCGCTCGCTCCGCTCGCTCGCATTCAATTGATATGCCATTCTCCTGATGTTGCTGCCAGTGATTGACAGCAGTTGCGCCCGGTGCGGCCCTCCTTAGTTTCCAAAGCGAAAAATATAGCTATATACAAACGGCAGTTTGGGGACTGTAAAATGTCTAAATTATTAATGTAAAAAGAAACCTCCTTACCATACCCCCCCCCCCCTCGCTTGCTTCGCTCCCTCCGCGGCACATAATCGCTCCTCCTAAGATCAAATCCTGTCTACGCCGGTGATAGGCCCCATTATTTAGTAGGCCTTCACAGTGATGTCGCACAGGCGGAGCAAGAGCTGAAATACCACGATTTAGTCATTCAATAATATATTGTGAATATTTCATTTTCTTATTGCTTTTTAAAGAAAAGAAAACAAAATTTCACCAAAAGTGTGCACCAGATCGCTGAATTTCAGGTCTGAAAATGCAAAATCTTCCTCGTGTGGGAGAGGGATACACACCCTCCCCCCGTTCGGTCGTTCCGCTCCCTCTCACAGATATTTCAAAAACAAAAAGAAAAATGTTTTCATACTTTTAAGGTCTCATTTTCCGCCGAAAGTCATCTGACAAGCAAAAAAAAAACAACAACAACAACAAGAACAAAACGTCTTCGTATTTTTGCTGCCACTTTCCCCCCACTATAACTTATTCCATGCAAAAGAGTGGGACATCCGATCCCTGTAAAGTGTGTGTGTGTGTGTGGGGGGGGGGGGTTCACCAAGCTTCCCTTTCCCCCCCCCCCCCCCCCCCCCCAAGGCTGCGCCGGTCCGGTTATGGGCTTGTAATCGTGGTGATGGTGACCACCCCACCCCCCCCCCCCCCCACTCCTCAGTACGGATTTACGCCGTTGCTCATGGAAGAACATTTTAGAACAGAAGGCAGACGAGTTTGCGATATCAAACGACAGAACGATATGTTGACGCACTCATTAAAACATACCATGCTAAAATATCTCAATTCAATTCAGTTCAATCTATTTAAACTAAAAACCAAACATGTTTCTGGAATTGCATGAATTGCCAAGTTACATGAAAATACACGAATTACTTATGCCATTGCCTTTTTAGGGCCCTTAAAGGAAACCAAAACCCGAAGAAAATTGAGGACTGAGTGAAAGCAGCAACATTAGTAGAACACATCAGTGAAAGTTTGAGGAAAATCGGACAATCGATGCAAAAGTTGTGAATTTTTAAAGCATTTGGTGTCGGAACCGCTGGATAAGGAGGCTTCTAGAGGTTACGACGTCATGTGTGGACAACAATATAAAGAAAATAATGGGAATTACACAAAAATTCATTTTTTTTTAGCATAGGGCCTAATGAAAGAGCACTTGAGAAACCGCTTTCAGTAAGCAGGGGGAATAATTACTGCCCTTAACATCATTATGTCGGTATCAAGTTGATGGAATTTGTAATTTTCATTAAAAAAAATGATTTTTTTTTGTTGTTGAGGAATTCCCTTTTATTGTTGTCCACACAGGACGTCATAACGTCAAGTAGTCATCCAGCGCTTCCAACACCAAAACTTTAAAAATTCATAACTTTTGCATTGATTGTCTGATTTTCCTCAAACTTTCACTTATGTGTTCTACTTATATTGCTTTCACTTACTCAATATTTCTTTTTGGGTTTTCGTTTCCTTTAAGAAGTCATTTTTGCGAGTGGGGCACTACGCAAAATTAAATTAAACATAGCATATGAACAATGAGATAAGCTGGACTTCATGAAATAAGACCAGAAACACACAAATACACACACACACTGCACGTGCACCCACACCACACAGAAGACACAAGACTCTGTGTAGGCTCGCCAATCTACATAAAATCGATGTTTACTGGCTTAAATTGGTCACTTTAAATTGTTAAATAGATACATTTTTACATTGAACCTTGAACCTACAGAATGTTGAGTTCATCCAAATATTAACTGGCAGTTCGTTCCACTCTTTAATACAAGTGGTTCGGACAGATCAAATGCAGAGAAACATTGTTCTGAGATCGATGGAGGAGGTGTCTTTGACACGTAATGATGTGACTATGAATCTGTGAGATAATGGCAAATAAGTCTTTTAAGTGGCAAGATTGTGGACAGGATTGGAGTTTAAAGATGTAAATCAAACTGCTAAATGATACTATTTCATCAAGTGGTAAGGAATAATGGTTTACTCCGCTGTCTTAAGACTGAATTGGTGATAACCCTTTTTATTTTCTTTTGGAATACCTTCAATTGTTTGATGTGAGTCCTAAGACCCGCTTGCACGATCATTGATGCTTAGAGAATATTGGGGTAGAGCATAATGAAATAAAGGCATGCATATTATATATAGTACTCGCGGCATACACTCTCAAAGCGCAGAAGAGTGCACAGTCAGCTGAGATTTTGCGAAAATGATTACAAAAAATATAGTTTAAGCATTACTCTGTAGGCGAGGATATTATTTAGGTTGTTGGGGTTTAGCATTAATTGATTCCACTTTCTCACTAACGACACTCCAAACATAACCATTACCACCTATTATAAACCAGTAGGTCTCGTGCACCTTTACAGAAAGATAATCCCGAATTCTTTCCCACGTACTTATGCCATCTTTTTACTTACAGCGATACCAATGGAGGGTCATCCATGGTCAAGTCCCACTTGTTCCAAGTGGAGGTACTTCAAGGAGGTACTGGACGAATTCGCCTAGTACCTCCTTGGTACCTCCTTGGTATGACCAAGTAGGTACTCGCCTACCTCCTATATGGGGTATTACTGTAAAGCAACGGAAACACCGCACCGGTACGTTGTTACTTCACCAAGAAGAAGAAGAAGAAGAAGAAAAAAACATGACGTTAAACTGAGAGCTTATAATAGGACGTTGTTACAGATATTCTTAACTGTTTGTCACAAGATATAATGGCTAATTCATTGCTCAGCATTATGCATGACTTCTATAATAGAGCAGCTGTGAACTTTATCTTTAACACCAGACAGGTTAGGAAGAGGCCTCTGATCACGCCAACCTGTCGTTTTACGACCGTAATGACAAGTCTATGATGAAGGAAATGTTATGTCACATTCACCTATGGGGGTAGAGGTACAATTGGATTGTATTGAATCCTATTGGAAGGAGGCCAAAATCGCATCACATCGCACTTTTGAGCTTTTGCCTTTTCTGTATGCGTACACCCTCATGCCAACTATTTTTAGTACTGATTTGAATAAAGAATACGTGTTAGGGCGACGGTTACCTTCTTTTTGTTGTCTTTCCTGTGGCTTTGTTTTTAGGTTGTTGTTGTTTTCTTTCTCTCTCTCTCTCTCTCTCTCTCTCTCTCTCTCTCAAATATACGTAAGGCTGAGGATTAGACAGTGACAGAAACAGACCTTGGACCCAAGATTCCTTATACCTTTAAAAATGATTGTATAGGACATTAAGAAATTGGTAAACCCACAAGATTTTGAATATGTGAACTATTCCTCTCCAAAAAAAAAACAAAAAAAAACAAACAAACAAACAATGATTAGCTCTGGATGACGTACTTGCTCTCATAGATTATGTTCATCATCATTGAAAATCATTCCATTGAGAGCTAACAATTCGTTTGGAAAAAGGAGGATTTCAACTAAGCGGATATGAAACCTGATGACGAATTCATCAGTAAAATAAGAGGTAAAAGACTTATTCCTATAATTGCCGAGATTAACAATTAACAATAGGCTGCAGCTATCTCATGATCTGCATAAAATACAGTGTGATAAATATGAACATGACATAGCTTATACACAGTCCAGCATGCTGCCATGGCCGTGGACACCAGAGTCTGATATGTATATATAATATATTCATATAATATATATATATATATATATATATATATATATATATATATATATATATATATATATATATATATATTCATATTTTCAACCCTACTTTGATATTATAATGTAAATATGAAGTTATGTCAAAATTAGGATTGAAAATAAGAACTCAATGTTTTAAAGAAGTGAAAATCTGGTGATTTACAAGATTTACATCACAATTTAAGCAATATTAAGATCATCTATTCAGTAAGCACTCTATTGGCATTTTGTCTATACATCCATTGCAGCAAAAGTATCCCTACCATGAGTAAAATTCTCATTCGCAGTACCTTCACTGGATATTGTGCTTTGTAAATGCATATATGATGATAATATATGTTTCATATGAATGCATAGGCCCTCCGTTTATTAGATTTTATCCTGCATTATGACAAAACTAGCCCCCCCCCCAAAAAAAAAAAAAAAAGAAATGTGACAAAACTAGCCCAGAAACATTCGGATATACAGTATTCTTCTTTTATGTATATACGCGGTATACATACACACATTTATATCAACATACATACACACATTATGTTCATATCCGCAATCTTTTAAATTTGTTTGTGTGTTTATTTGTTTAGTTGTTTGTATGTTTGTCTTTTGTGTTGGTTTGTGTGTGTGTGTGTGTGTGTGCGTGTTTTGTTTGCTTATTCTTTTGATCTTGCCGTCTTTTCGTTTTAGATACAGGATAACAATCCTTTGGTTCTGTTTGAACAAGTCTATTCTTTGTAATTTCACGCGAGCCTATCTCCAGTGTAAATTCGGTTAAATTGATCTAAAGGTAAAATGTGAACTGTAGAAATAACTCTAAGCCGACCTTACAATTTATTCAATCCAGTCTGACCCTTACATTGACCCAGCGTGAGGTGTTATTTGTCGATACTTCAGTACTTTGACTTTTTGTGGTTTCAGTTGCTAAAAGTGGACATAATTATTTTGACGGTATAGGAAGAAGACAAAGAATTCTACGTAGGCCTATTGTTTGTTCTGGCAAGTGAGGTCGCCGGCAATTCTGGACTCACATAATAAACACTCTTCCAGCACAGTAGAGAACAGACTGCATGCAAACCATACACACACTATAAAGAAAGGAAACGGATTAACGACGAAAAGAATTGGCTCTTGAAAATACCAGAAAAGAAACAGTCGGACCTGGTGTTGCTGTCGGCCTTTCCAAAATCCGATGGAGTTTCATTCATTTTCTGAATATGAATTAACAGGGGGAAAAAAGACAAAACATATAATGACGGAAGAAATTCCGACAAGCATTTGGCGGTTCTTTGTGAGCTACTGTCAACCTCTCCCAAGGGAAAAAAAATAGTTGAGTCGAGGAAAAATCACACATGCAAGGACTAACCATGCGTTAATTCTATTACCCGTTATGTCAGTCGAAAAATAAGGAACGTGGAAGAACTTTTTTCTTGGCCTGTCCTTTTGAATTTGAGGTTGACTGTAACTTATCGAAGGAGGCATAAGGCATTATCCCACCTCGATCAGAGATCTTCAGACAAATCCCTCCATAAAATCTTCCACTCCTACACACACACACACACACGCTCGTGGGTGCGTGCGCACAAACACTTTTTATTCAATAATCTCTATTTATTGGCATTAAAATCAATGGAAACATATCAGCTGATGCCACTGTACAAAAAAAAAAAAAAATCACACCTTTTTTGACGCAAATAACAACAGTGGTCTATCCAGCAGGTACTACCTTTTTGCATAAATAGTACTTTCTTACAAATTGAAATTAAACTTAATATTTCAACACCTGGCATTCCAGTCATCAAAAACTGATCATTGAAAAGAAAGAGAGAGATAGAAACACACCAAACACAATTGTACTGTGAAACAGAATGTCAGCATCTTGTAAATTGCCCAAAGAAGTCTACTCTCCCCTGTAATCACACCTTGACATATTCCTTAACACACACACACACACACACACACACATACATACATACACACACACACACGCACACACACGCAGTCACATCCGAGTTATTCTACCCTCCGACCATCGTGTGCAGCCTCCCTGGCCCTGTAAAACGCTAACTCACGTACTCCGCAACCAACAGAAGCAATGTTCCTTGCACAATGCTGTATTCTTTCTCACCACATAAATACCCTGCAGCAACCTCCCGTTTCCTCACCTGCCACCAAACGGAGCATTCTCTCTGTACCATACTGTCATCTATAGTGAACATCTTTGTGTATGTTGGCACACATGAAGTTAGCCATATGCATCACTTGAGAACACTAGAAGAGATTTTCAATGTATAAACAACCGATAAGGCTAAAAGAAGACAACTCGTGGCAGCAAATATGGAGTTCTGTTTGCTATTTAATATAAAGTACACTGTATAGGACAGTCACAACACAGACCCTAGAAAGCAAGCTGCATTCAGCACATTTATATAGATTCGAACAAAGTACAGAGTATTGTATGTACCTTGACATAGACTCTGTTTGCATGAAGCCAATGTTGGGGGAGGATTTTATTTTCACCTAGTAATGCTTCCTAGTCATCTCAGTTGAAGAATTCCTGGCTCCTTTTCCCACTTTGCAATGCAATGTATGGTTTTTCCCATATTCTAGCCAAAAAATCACACACACTGCCAAGTTTCCGAGGCCCCCCCTCGACGTTCCGCGCGATGTATCACAGTCGCAAAAAGCTATCGCCGCGACGTTTCGTGACTTTTTTCTTTCGAGTCTCCCACATCTTTTTGACACCAAATTTGCGACGCCCAGGTGCGTGGTTCCCAAGTTACGCATAAATATGAACGTGCATGTCAGACCAAAAATTGCTAAAAAACGTGAATTCGTGTAGAATTTCAATGCAAACTGTGCTTACAGGCAAATTTCATAAAAGCATGATTATTTTGGTGTTTTATTGATTAAAATCAATGAATAACATATTTTCTTGTTCGGAGCGATGTTGCGGACAAATTTCATCGAAAAAACAATGAAAAACATGAAGTCGAAAAAACAGAGAAATACATAAGAAATTCAAAAAACAATAAAATACTTAAGATTTTTTTCTGATATCACAATTTTTTGTATTACATTTGCTAAGGACACTAAAAAGAATATTTACACAAAAAATGTGCCTGTTTTGAGCTTTATTTTGTGATTTATACCAAATAGTCTGATTTCATGCATCATTATGCATAAATTAGCATAATTTAGCATAAATGATAATTTTTTTGAAAAATTAACTTCATGGTATTTTAGATTACATCATAGGCAATGTGTGTGCCAATTTTCGTCGCGATCGCGCGGTCGATGGCCAAGATCTGGAGGGGGGCCTGGGAGGCCTCCCCCCACCCGGCTCTATCAACTACCTAAATAGCCCGGCCTAGTTAGGGTTAATCATGCATATGAGAGAACATAATATCTGTGTGCTTAATAATGGAACTCTACTATCACCATCCCAAGCACGGGATGCTGTGCTTCCCACTGGTATAGAAGATTTACAGGTAGCAAAGATTACCAAAGGGCAAGGTGTGATCAACTAAGGCCAGCTATGATCAAGAGGAGAAACAAAGTGTGGTTTGTCAAGCACCCTAGGAGTCAAGTATAGCAAGCACTGAGGGGAGAAAATGACTTATGAATGATAGTGACAGCTGTGAATAAGAAACAGCTGTTTGGTAAGCCTGACAGTATACACATTAGAGCCACTTCCTGTGACTGTCACTAGCAACAGAAGACACAGGGCACTTTACACTCTATACATGCACTGAGAGCTACAACCTTGTGCTCCTTATAGATACTCATTTGAAGTCAATACTTGAAGGTAGTCCCAATACAGCATACACACAGAAGGATTTTTGAGGCTTAAATCGTTGCTTTGGTTTTGACTATGACAATCATGTTATTTCTGTGTCTTTCTTCCTACAGTAAATAGCAAAGTTTTATTAACTTTAGTAGCATTGTGAAACACAGAAAAAGAAGTCATAATAAGCAAACAACAAAAGTACAAACCCCCAACTTCTGCCTTTGAAGTTTTCTAGAGTACATTGAGCATCACAAGACTGGTGGCTGATAACATCTCACAATGTTCTTTTGCTAATATTTAAACACTGCAAAAGTATTTTGGTAAGCTACAGACATATGACGTCTCATTCACTTTTGCACATAAAGCAACAATTATAGCAATGATGAAGGCAGAACCTGTGTGTGACTCAAAAAAAAAAAAAGCCGTCATTAGAGGGATTCAGTAGATGTTCCCACAATATTTTCTAAGCCAGGGTAGCTGTGAATAAAATATTTCTTTGACAAATAGCATGGACATCATCCCTCACCTAATTTGAAGTCAACCTCACACAAGGGAGAACTTGGCTGAGTCAAAGCTCTAAATAAAGCCTGACACAGATTGATATTAACTCCTGACTGAAAGTCAGCAGCTCTGGTGAGTTCTTTCCATTTTGCAGTCTCCAAAGATGTCAATGGTGTGACATGCCTGTATTTATCCAGTCCTACCAAATATTAGAGCTGTGTTAGAGGAATGTCAGAAGACTGTCTTAGAATGGCTTTAGGGCCAACATTGAAGTGAAATACTATACTGAGTGTATGCATGAGATATCGTGTACAACAACAAACTGTTTCTATCTAGGTTAGTAGTCTACAAGTAACTGCTTCATTTTCTAATTTAACATTTGATGATTTTTACAAAAATCTGTCATAATTACAATTTCACATAAGTTTAACCACGTACAACACACCAACAAACTTGTCACACCATTCCATGAATAAAGCATATGGCCACGGAATGCAAGATATAAGCCTAGGTCTGCAATCTTACTTTGAAGCCTGATTTGATGACTTGGATTGCCCCATTTTGTGATTATCTCTATTTCATCAATGACATTCTCTGTCAAGAAAGCAATGGATCAGTAATCTCACATTAATTTTAAGTCTGCTTCAATTATTATCGAATCCACAGGACTCTTGTCACATTCTGAATACAATTTTGCTATCATCTAACAAAAGGGACACATATGAAAAGGAACAAACGGAAGTCTCATCAGTATTGGTACACTGTCCCGATATCATTGCAATGTCAGAAATCAAAGCTTTGGATGGTTGAAGATGATGTGGAATAAGTGCACCATACAAATTGCATGGAATGGTGTGACAATAAGTCTTGGTTGGTTTAAATTATGAAAAAAACTGTGAACAAAACATTGTTATGGCCTTTTCCTAGAACAGACAGTTTTAACCTTCATAGAAACGAGGCAATTCATTTCCAAGGATTGTTTTTCTTTCAACACCATCTTTGTCAATGACAGCCAGGCGAATGATACCACCACTTGAACCATCTCGAAGCATTGCCAAGGCAAGAGCTGGAAAGAAAGACAAGACATAATGGGTACTGGTAAAGTATGATAACTTCAAACAATCCTTGTCTAATTTTCAGAAAATTTTCCTGACAGGAAGTATACTAACAATTGCAGCATTTTTACAAATTACTCCCATGTGTGACCAGTATTTAGTATGTACAAATATACAATCAAAAATCATGTTTGGTGCATGATTTGATGTTTTCTTCAATTTTGACAATTTGTTTCTGTGTATTCAGATAATGACAAAATGTCACCTTGGAAATTACCATTGGTAAGTTTAGAGCATTTTTAATGCAATCTCACAGACAGCCTAAATGCTACTGAAAACAAACAGTCTGAAGATACTTGTTTGAGCCATTGAGGGGATTCAGAACTCTAGACCTGACCAAATCTTCACTTTGGAAGTGTCCTGTTCATGAATGTTTTTTCCATTCATTCTTGAGTTCATGGATGTCATTATAAATTCATTTTCTCAGCTAGAATGACTCATCTGATGAGATGTCAAAATCACTTCACCTCATACAACGTGTGTAGCTTTGCATTACCAGGAAAATGGCACAACAGGCAATTCAATTCATTTCAAATCAACTCAAATACTTCCAGTACCACAAAATTCTTTGAAATACAGCATGAGTGACAGTGAGGTTATGTACAAGCCCACTGGATAATGGACACTTCCATTGAAAGATTTGCAATAACTTTATATCTGGAGGGAATCTGTACAGCTCTTTGGCAAAATGAGATGCTTGTTTTTAGTCTTGATTAAAAAAACAACAACAAAAAACCACATGATCGAAGATATTCGGGAAATACTATCATCACTAGCTGCAAAATATGCCATCACTTTTCTGATGAAGAAGATAATAAGTGTTAAGAGACTGAATAAATGAAATTCCAAACACAGGTGTAGTTCAGGTGCTACATGTATTTCAAGACAGTACACACACTTCTTGAAATTCATGAAATTCTTCCGTCAAGATGTTTTCATTGCAACTGATTGACATATTGCCCTACATTGACGTAAATATAATACGTCGATGTACAATTGTAGGGCAATTGTCAATCAGTTGCAAAGTACACACACTTTTTGGGTAATTACTGGTATGTATGTATGTAGGGGGATTTGGATTCAGTGACTGCCAAAAGATTAGAACACAACAGGGAAGTTTGAGGTATATCAAATAATTTGTTCCAAGATTATGGTTTCTTATTGTTTTGGTTAAATCCATGAAATCATTACTGGGTAAGAAAGCTACGTACAATAATCAGTGATGTTACAGGACTGGAATAATCTACATTGTATACAGAAAATACAAAGACAGTTCCACAAACTTATTTTTCATAGAAAATGCCCAGCCTGGAAAAATAGGAAGAGCTGAAAGGGAAATGTGTAGCATGAATATTCCACTGGTTTTATTTTATAAGTATAATATGGTAAACAACAGATACTGAAAACCACTACTCACAAGAAAACAAATACTGGCTGCAAACCAGCCATATCTAAGATACGCTGCGAAACAAAAGAATACTAAGACTTACCATTTGCAACAAACTTCAAACATTCTTCCTTTTGCATGCCTTCTTTGTAGTTACCATCCACATAGCCATAGATGTATGTACTACCTGATCCACTAATGGCTACAGGTTGTCTGACAAACATACCCCCAATAGGCACAGAGTATACCTATTATACAAGAAGAACAGAAATATACACAGAAACTTATTTCTTCAATATCATACACAACTAAAGACATATATATTTTCATATAACACCACAATTGGGGCTGAGAATGATGCTACAATAGGCGATTTCAAGTTTACGGCTAGTGCTAATGCTATTGCAAATGATTGCCAAGTTGCCCTACATCAACGTAAATAAGCACTGAATTGATCAGTGTTTTAGTAGTAGCCATGACAAAAGAAATCATGGGCATACATACTTGAGCAGGATTCGAACCTACAACCTTCTGATATCCTGACATGCGTCATCTCCACTAGACCACCGGACATCCGCCCAACAGCAAGTGTTGGTTCTAATCTGTATAGCATGCAGCAGGTACTGCATGATCATTCAAATTCATGAAATTCTTCCATTGAGATGTTTTAGAAGTAGCAGGCAAAAACAAAGATTACTTGTTTCTATCACCAGGCAGTGATGCTCCAATCACTTTTAAACTAAAAACCTCATGATCATGGATAGTTATGGTACGAGAACTTTCTAATACTTTCATATTTGCCTCATCTACAATTCTGCATGATAGCCATTTGCTTATTGAACGACTACCAGATCTTTGGGCACTGGAAGAGTAAATCCTCCTTCCTTCTCACCTGTCCTCCTTTTTCTTTGTCCCATCCTCCGACAATGATGCCAGCGACGAGTTGGTCTCGGTAGTCATAGCAACGATTTCTGAACAGGTTGGCAGCCGTGTGCACAAGAGGTGGCTCATTCTGATTGATACTGGTGAAATGAAAAAAAGTGGTAGAGACTGAATTCTATGTTACAATATTAACAGCAGAAGCTCACATAGCAAAGGACTCATTGCTAGCAAGTCTGTTATGATATATCAATGTTTCCCACTTTTATATTTGAAATGAAATGAAATGAAATGAAATGAAATGAAATGAAATGAAATGAAATGAAATGAAATGAAATGAAATGAAATGAAATGAAATGAAATGAGATTTATTTACCAAACAAACAAACAAACATCGTCAACAAAGTCACAACAATTAATAGTTATAGTTTGGCAAAAAAGAACTGGCGATAGCGTGCAGGCTAGTCGAGGCCAGTCCTTTTAATGATATAGATTATAATATAATGTATTTACAATATTTACAGAAGAAATTGTTATATGTACATAATTATTTACATGTTTTCATAGGGGATCATTGTTATATTGATAACAGATATTTTCGCAATGATATCCGAAAAGCATTACGGGTGTTTATCTTTTTGACATAATGAGGAAATCCTCTCCAAATTATACTGCCTGTATATTAAAAAATTTCTCTCAGTGAATAGTTTTCCTCACTGATGTGAGCAACATACCTGCCTTCAACAAATTACACTGCCTAGGTGGGCAACAGAAAGAAGGTTTTACCATCAAGAATGCCAGCAACGTATAGGACAATAAACTTCTCACATTGGTTAATTATCTTGTGCATCCTCTTTAGGGGTACCACCCTTCAAGAACATTGTTTATGTTTTATGTTACAATATAGATTAGAGTACAACACTCATAAACCCCACTACATCAAGGCGTATATATGCATTCAGAACTTCCTACCAACTCTACTGTATAATGCAATACTATGCGGGTTGATGATCTGTAATACAATACATCACTTGATGCAATTGATGTAACATAGAATGATATCGTTGGCTCTAGCAAACGTCCAGTTGCAAACACCGCATGTAATGATGATGATGATGATGATGATGATGATGATGATGATAATAATAATAATAACAATCATAACAATAATAATAATAATAATAACAACAGTAACTGTTTCTTATCTTTAAAAGCACTTTTACAGAAACGTAATCAGAGCACTGTTACAACATACAATAAAAAAATGTGCATAAAACTCAATTCAAACGGTTTAGTCTACACTTTCCTTTTGAAAGTTTCTTCTCTAATACACAAGCAGATGTGTTGTGGTAGAGTATTCTAGATAATGGAACAGGCATATGAGAATGTGTGTTCGACTGCCTTGGTGTTTGCTTGCGGGATTTGAAGTAATATTTTGTCGTTCTGTGAGCAGAGATGATATCTGGAAACTGTAGGGGTGGTTAACAGGTGGGTTAGGTATTGCGCAGCAGTATTCATTATGCCTTTGTAAAGTGTCTAACTGTACATTGTAAGGTACAAGCACCTTACCACACATTCACTATCAAAAGAGTGTTTATTAAACATAAGTGAGGCTCACCTGTGAAACTCCACGAGGTAGGACACGATGTCAGCAATGGCTTGAGTGTCTGCTGCTGACCCTGAACGACAGCAGTAAATTCTGTCATGAACCTTGGTCAGCTTGTCTGTCACTCGATTGGCTACGTAAGACCTGAAAGTACAAATGGCTTCATGGACAATCATCTGTGTGTTTAAGACTTGAGAGGATTATAGTACATTGAGGCTTCTACTAGAGTAAAGTGACATTCAGTGTTTAATCACGAAGCATGGACCCAAAGGATTAAAGCATCATTTTTTTTTTAACTCATTTGTTTGTTTTTTCCATGTGACATCTTTATACAAGGACTGTCATCAAGTGACCTCATCAAGTGACAACTCTTTGCTGAATGTCACAGTCCCAAAGAATAAGCTGCTATTTATATACATAACTTAATCAATTGCCATTTCAAGCTATACCCCCCCCCCCCCAAAAAAAAAAAAAAGAGAAAAAATAAAAATAATTTGCTCCTCTCTTTGCTGCCAGGGTTCTAGTAAACTTGTACGTTTGTATGTTTATATTAGATCAATGTACTACAGTGTACTCTTTACCAGGTGACACAAATTGGTTTGACAAAAGGAGACATGACTATTGCATTGTAGCATTAAGTCAAGTTTTCATATCTACAAATCTCTCACACCAGCTGTTACATGTAGATGGCAAATCTCCAGCTATGCAGATTAACAAAAGTATCCATTCAAATCTAGGGGCCCTTCCATATTTAACATTTGCTATGACAGTGCATTTTGCTGTAATGGAAAGTGTCATGGTAATGACAAGAATCCTGCTTCCTGACTGCCTGTGGCTACAAGAAGTTGATATTCTAGCAATATTTTATGATGTGGGACCCACAACAAATATCCTTAGGCATGTGACTGTGGTGCCTATCATTCCACAATGAATGCATACACTATAAAGCTTCACTTTTAAAATTGTGGTTATACAACTGTAGTTTTACTTCCGTATTACCGGAATAAAAGGGTTCTATAGATATTGTCAATTTACAAAACTGCAATAAACGAAAAGTCAAGTTTAAAATTTTATATCATCATTAAATATTTATCCAGGCTCTCAGTCACAAAGAATGGCAGTCATTCAACCAAAAACATTTTTTTTAATTACTCCTGAAGAAAAAGGATATACATTTTTTACATTGTTTATAAAAAGAAAAACCAACCAGGCACTTGAGAGAAAATAACAAGTTTAATTGATATTTTCTAGGATACATTTTTCATATTAGAGGACTGGTTATCGTTGCATGTAAGAATTTAATATCATCTTTACCCTGTGGTAGTTCTCGAATCTGCTCCAATCACCACCCCACCGTCAAACTCCACGGCCATAATGGTAGTCTGTATGAAAGACACACACACATAGGAAAAGTGAGACCATACAGTGAATATAACATCAGATACCGGTAATGTTTAACCCATTGAGGATGAGTCCGGAGTATACTCGGGTAGGTGTCACGCCTAGAGTCATGGGAAATGCGTGTTATGGTTTGTTGTAGCAAAATCAGTCCATCCTCAACAGGTTAAGCAAATTAGTGAAGTATACAGTACTCTCCACGTAATCGGGTATCGCTTAAATGGGTACTCCGTTTAAGAGACCGGTTTACTAATGATATGCATAATGATGTCAACCCCACGCGACCCTAGTGATTGTAACTAAGTCGGGCAAGCGAAATAAGAGCGGACGCGCGCGCCACACTGTTTTTGCATTCACGCGTGTATTGTCTACGATCATTACTCGCTGCGGATAATCGACAACTTTTGTTTGCTATAATCTTGCTTTGAGATGGCGTCAGCTTCAAGTTCTCGCCAAAGTTCGAACAAGCCATGGAAGAATTGGACAGTTAAGGAATTAACTGATATTTTAGGGATATAGGTGTGAGCACAAGCGGCTACAACAAGGAGAAACTCATCGAACTAGTGCAACTGCCGTAGTCGATTTGGATTTGCCCATCGATCCCGACCTCTCCCGGGTGGACACCGGCCGGTCACTGCAGGAGAAGCTCGCTCTGGTAGGCTGCTCGTTCTCCGATCCTAACAAGCTCGCTGGGTTTACATCCAACTTCGAGAGTATTCCAGATTTTGGACTCTTTGACGTGTTCAGCTACCTGATCAGGGTTCGAAATTGGCGATGGTCCGCTGGCCATTGGCCACCCGAAATCACATCGGACTAGCTAATAATCGAAAAATTCTGAAGTTACTAGTCCGTCTGGCCAGCCAAAATATTGCTTCAGTGTCAAAATTGATTCTAAGTAGTCCGCCTGGCTAGTTAAAAAAAAAAAAAGTTAAGTGCGACCCCTGTTGATCATCAATCGGACTGACTATGACTGGAAAACCTAAAGGGATACAAGTCATTTGAGGACTACCGTCTTTTTGTGGATGGGAGTGTTTCAAGCCTGAAATTTGATGAGGTTTCGGACACGAGCCCTTTTCGTGTTTTCCTTAGTGAGGTTAGGCCGACCGGACATACCTCAACAAACCAACGTACCAGACCTGGGTCGTGATGAATAAGTCAAGGGGGAAATAAATGCTGCCTACTGCGAATGTCAGGGAGGTTAGGTCTATCATTGTTTTTGTTTTTAATTTTAGGTCTACGTCTAGATCTAGTCTATATAGGGCTAGGCTCCCTAAACTAACTGTTATTGTTAATAGAAAAATAGGTCAAAATCGTCATTATATTTCATGAAGTCTAATCAATCTGAGTCTAACTTTTAAAAAAATCCATGGAAACATATCGATTATGAAAGATTCGTTGTCTAGTTTAGATTTCACGATCAATCATAATGCTTAAAATCATTGAAGTTTGAAGTGATGCGGTCATACTGTTGTATGTTCCGTAGCAGCAGTGTTTTCCACCCATTTTCAGAACTACTGAAGACAAAATCGAAGCCAAAATTCAATAAAATCGAAACTATACTGTAGTCCAAATTGCGTTCGATCACAGCAGAATTTTCCCTCATCTAAGGTTGGGAAATAATTTAGAGCCACACGAAATGCCAGGAGGTAAAGTCGAAGTTGATGCATCGCACACATGTAAACAACATACACGTAAGTCTACATGTGGGGACGTGTCGGGGACGGCTGCAGCAGCCGACGTTGCAGGCTCGCATCCTTTGTTTGCCCGAGGTTGCGGCCGTGTGCAAAATTAAAGATCTGTGCATACATTAGTAACAGAGATGCCAAGTTCAAAAAAATTTTATGAGTGAGATTTTTATGACTCGGCGTCTCGGCGCTCGTGCGCATGCGCACGCGAACGGGGAAGGTGTCCCCCTCCCATGGTAGGGAGCTTTTTTTAATTATTAGCTCTTAATGATGCGATCTGGTGCATACTTAAGTGACTATTTTTTACTAGACCTATATTTTGAAAGGCAAAAGGGAAATATACCTTCAATTGCAACTATCACTCTAATACTTTGAGCTCTGCTCCTTAATTTTGGCCCAAATTGCAGACTTCACCAGATGCGTGAGAAAAATGGGTGCCATGCGTGAGATCGTGAGACAGACCCTAAATGCTTGAGTCTCACGCAGAATGCGTGAGACTTGGTAGCTCTGTAGTAAACCGGCCTATTGGGTAGTAATGTCAAAATCAGTTCCAATGCACATTAAAATTACCTGTTAATCAGGTTGCCTCTCCGCATAAATGGGTAAATAATTTTCTTCTAATCCAATTTCCACCTACATTTTATCGCAGATATAACACTTAAAGAAATCATGAATGTCAAATTTTCCACGGCTACTTGCATTTTCTGCTTAATTTGCAAAGAAGACCGATCATTTGGGGAGTGATTAAACATGAAAACACGTGTACCAGTACCAACTTGCCACACGTAAACGAACGTTACACATGTAGCTGGCACTCACAACTGCATAGACAGACAGGAGTTGAACACACTTGCGATCCTCCCTTGCTCCACAACATCATTCACCATACGAGAAGTTTGCGAAAATCAGTTCATCAACCAGCTCCATAATTTTGGTTTTCCCCAGTCATTTCTTGAAAAGTAACCTAACGTTCTACGTGACTAGTGTGCGCAAAGAGACATGTTCACTTTGGAAAACACCTGCATGTTAGCGAGGAGTATATTCAAACGACAAAGTTTTCTGAAGACATTTTTGTCCAAAAAGAGTGTAAATTATTGCTTGTGACTGAGCAAACATGTGTTAGGTATGTATAATATGCCGTGCAAGCACACGTGTTAAAGATAATAAAAAGTTTTGGTACCTCAAAAGTTTCCCTGAATTTCCGTGTTTCAGGTTAAAGTACCTTTCATATAACTAACACTGAGAGACTTACTCGCCCCAAAGTGCTCTCATTTCTTAGTAATCATGCAATTAACTGCGACCAGCAGCCCCATATGCATAGCGTAATGGGGCTTCGCATTGTAGCATTCAGGATCATGACAGATTTAGTATCGTGGGTAATTCAACTTAAAATCCAAAAATTCTTCAATTTGTAGACTTACCAACTAAGTTGAAGTATTGAAAACATAAACAGGCTTCGGGCAACATTTGGTTCTGCCAATAGTCCCTTTCTGTTCGAATTGATGACTGAATGTGACTCGGTCGAGAGGACCTTGGGAGAGCTACATACACTGATTACTAAGGCCAGCGCATACGCACACATCACATGTGAACAAATTTCAAATCCATGAACGGATAAGATGTTTGTGTGCGCATGCGCTGGCCGTCAATTCAGTGTAGCTCTCCCAAAGTTTAAGTGCGCTGTGTCAGCGCACTTAAAATTAAACTATGACAGATGTGAACGGAGTTTTGTTAACCACGACGCTCAGTTTTTTCCACAATAGTGCGCAACCCTATGTGCAAACTAGGCGCCCTTTATTTTCTATCGTAGTTATCTTTACCTCGAGGTTTTGCTAACTGCATGTAGGTGTGAACGGCATCGAAGTTTTGTTGTGGTTAGGGGAACGCATTTTTGCGCTCGTAGTTAGTATAACTACAAGTTTTTGGATAGGTGTAGACATGGCTTATGTAACGTCGCGTTAGGCGCGTCATTGACATTGTCAAACCAGACGCACTTTACAGTACGCGTCCGGTCCCACAACCTGTCCGGACACCCAATGACTGGGTATACAATGTAACGTTAGGTGTGTGGTGCAGGGTCTAACGTTAGACCTCTTTCTAACGTTAACATTAACGTTAACGTAACGTCATGACGTTAGATCTCTTACTCATAGTCTTAACTGTTAGTCTTAATTTCTAACGTTAATTTGGACACTGTAGTATGTACACTGCTGTAGAATCCTGACGTTACTCAGCTCAGATCAGTCAGATGCAATTATTTTCGACGATTAAATATCTAATTTTTTTTTATGTGTGCTTAAAAGAAGGCAAGGACTCAACAGCAAAAAAAAAAAAAAAAAAAAAAAAAAAAAGTAATTCCGTGACCGAAATTGGCTTCACATAAAAACGTCATACCATACCATGATAATTATTGACAGTCATTATCGGAGAATTCGGAGGTGAATGAAATATCTTCAGAATTTTGCCTAACATGTTACATGAATTGCAAGTGCGTGCACAATACAAATTTCTTTGTAAATACTTACACCCGTGAGATGTTCGGAGCGTAACCATTCTGGAATTTGGGAGTTTGCCTCGCAAAAGGAGGAGACCGGCATTTTCCTTTCTGTCATGGGCAGCGCCATCTTGTACTTGTTCATTGACGCTTATCGTTCGGGTAGTATCGACACCACTGATCTCGAGGGGAGATCAGTGATCGACACTCATCGGCAATCTTCGGAATTCAGCGGAAAATTGCAATTTCTTCCAATGCCTTGATTTTCTCCTTACATGTATGAGGTTTCATCACTTTATTAAATTCATATATCATTTTTTATTAATTTTAGGACGATATCCATCTGAGAACTTATCGATTCGACATAGACCCCTACTGTCTTTTTCTTCGACGTCAAAGCGAATATTTGGGAATTGTGGGAAATCCATTATTCGAAGATGGCGTCCTCAGGAGGTATGTTTTATTAAGATTTCTCCTGACTGAAATTATGAATAAATTTTATTTAACACTTTACGTAGTTAACGATTTTATGTTGGTATATTGAAGTGGCTTATCTACAACTTTTAGGCTGAATTTTAAAACCAAAATTTTGAGTATCGCTGCGGATGGAAGGGGGATTGTTTAGGCTCGTTCCATCGATAATGGACCGTTAATTTGCGCCATCCTCGTTCGCATGCGTATTGCGTACTGGTGAGTTTCACGATATCACTCGCACTCGTCAGCCTTGCGCAGCTCAGCGCCGCCGCGGGCGCTGCAGCGAGGCACCTGCGGCGGCGGGCGCCGGCTCCCGATCCCCGCACTCCCTAGGCTACTAACACGTTAGGCCTAGGGCCGGTTAGGTTAGGGAATGAACGGGTATGGTTAGGGTAGGCGTAAGTCTCGTTTTATCTTGAGGTCGGAAGAGTATGCAGAGCAGAGCCAGTCCGTCGACAATACGTTGGAACGATGAACAGATTCGCAAATTTATGGCAGTTGCATTGTGAACTAAATTTTAAATCTTCCTTGCTTGCCATATTGCATTGGGCGGGGTCTCCTTGTTCTTGCACTTGCTAGTTGCAGGGGTATTTATTGGAAAATGTTATCCGAAATACAATGTGTTACATGTATTTTAATTGAGTAAAAGCAGCACATCAGAGAAGATTAAGGAAAATGGGACAATCCCTTCAAAAGTTAAGATTAAGAATTTTAATTAAAAAAAAAAAAAAAAATCAGTGCCATGCATGCACCATGAACATCACTGGCACTGCTGTGCACTGGATGAGAAAACTGCAGCAACAACAATCTGGGATGCCACCACTGCAGGACAAGATTTGTCTGAAAGAAATCAGAAAATTCCACAAAATGACACTTTATTTGAAAAGTAAACACTCCATCAACTTGTAATATATTGTAATAATATTATTCCCCCTATTTTCTGACAGTGAGCTGTTCTTACATTTATTATTATGCAAGAAAATTGAAAATAATATGATAAATTCTATTTTTATTTAATAAATCTCAGTTTTCCATTAATTATGCCATAGGCATAGCCTGACCAGACGCTGTGCAAAGTACAACTTCTGATAGTTCTGTACAGTGGAAGGGCTGTGTATAGTCGTGTTCTCCAATGAAGTTTATACAAGCTGATATACACTTACAGTTTTCTCTTGGTGGATGCTGTGCTGTCATGGTGAATAATGCAGTTCATAACAAAGTGAGGTGTAGTAATCGTAGACATCAATCATAAAATATGTATGGTTGAGGGGTCTAGATATCGCGCACGAAAATTTGAAATGCTCTTATAATAGAAGTTATTCCATAATCGTACCTGAATTTCTCAATGAATATCACGAAAATGCAGAAAAATCACCTCCCAGAATCTCCTGATGATACGATGACGGAGTAGTGCGCTGTCGCCGTTTGTATGTCGGACTTTTTTTTATGCGTTCACCTTCTCGGGGTATGTAAAGATCGCGCAGCTGCCCTATGTAGTTTCATGCGTGAAAGTGTCTGCCCCTCTCTGCGGCTCTAGCGTGCTTCGGCTTTCGTAGAATATTATCAACGATCGATCGAACAAATTACGAATTCTATCGGTTACGATCATACGAACGAGACAAGCGAGACGACACGTCTAGGCTACAACATCCTTTAAAAAAAGATTTTAAGCTAAGGTAGGTAAATTATAAGGTAAAAAATTGGAAATTTAGTGAAAAATTTGTTCCAAAAAATTGGAAATTTAGTGAAAAATTTGTTTGAAATCAAAATTTCTTACCTGCTTTCTTCTCATGTTTAGCGGTTGTCAGGTATTTTTATTCCATGGGTGTATCGGCAAATTTTGCGCTTAGTCCTACGCGTAATGTTGCTTGCTATACGCAGTTACGCTATGCGCGATCATTAAGTCCCTGCGCGAGACCTAGTACCCTTACTATACTGTGTAATTTTCAATTTCTTCATACAGTGATGCCAAGTTCAAAAAAAATTTTATGAGTGAGATTTTCAGGACTCGGCGTCTCGGCGCTCGCATGCATGCGCTTGAATAGGGGGTATCCCCCCTCCCACGGTAGGGAGCTTTTTTTTTTAATTATTAGGATCTGGTGCATACTTGAGTAACTATTTTCTACTTATTTTGAAAGACAAAAGGGAAATATACCTTCAATTGCAACTATCACTTTAATCCTTTGAGCTACTTGTCATGCTCCTAAATTTTGGCCCAAGTTGTGGACTTCACCTGATGCGTGAGAAAAATGGGTGCCATGCGTGAGATCGTGAGACAGACCCTAAATGCTGGAGTCTCGCGCAGAATGCGTGAGACTTGGTAGCTCTGCACAGTACATGAGTTTAGGATCTTTTGAGCTAGTAGAACCGGGGACCAACACAGAGATGCCAAGTTCAAAAAATTTTAATGAGTGAGATTTTCATGACTCGACGTATCGCATGAGCGAGGGTGGGGGGGGGGGGGGGTGACCCCCCTCTCACGGCAGGGAGCTTTTTCAGTTTTTAGCTCTTAATGGTGCGATCCGGTGCATACTTATTACCATGATTACTTTTTTACTTATTTTGAAAGAAAAAGGGAAAATGTACCTTGCAATTGCAACTATCACTTTATTCCTTTGAGCTATCCATAATGGTCCCGATGCGTGAGAAAAACAGGTGTCATGCGTGAGATCATGAGACAGCTAGACCCCAAATGCACGAGTCTCGCGCAGAATGCGTGAGACTTGGTAGCTCTGCCAATGAACATTCATGAGAGTCATTTCCTGTTCACCAGTGCTCATACTAGTGTACACAGAATGTGTATACACTGTACCAGTACACCATACACTACACGTGTAGCTATGAGAGTACCACATATGGCATAATAGGCATTGTTGTAGGTTTTTCCCTTGATTTTCTGAACCACACACAATTTATTCTTTCTTGTATCACACTTTAGAAGCCAGTGTGAAAGTTTATGCCAGGCAGGAGTTGAGTCAAGGCCATCGCTATGGACCTTTCAAGGGCAAACTCTCTGATATTGGTGCAGAAGAAGAGGTGGAAATGGGCCAGTGGAAGGTAAAGCACACCGACTGAATTCGTAGAACAGTCTGTGATTATTCAAATCATACTGCATAGTGCAAGTAATATGTACAGATGTATGCCATCACTAGAAAGAGCAGTCATCCTCATATTTTCACTTTAATCAAATGTAAAGGGATGTCATACCCGGTACCGGTACCTGGTAGTTTTAGTTGAGGTAGGGATTCAGGTTTTGACTTTTTGTGAGATACCATGATTAGAAACCATTTGTTTCAAATATAAAAGAACATCAAATTCAACAAGTACCGGTAATTGAAAGTTTATTTGATGAAAATAGGTTTTGAAATGGCTGAGATATCCAAAAACAAAGTGGTCGTAATAAAAGATTTTAGTGTGTTTTTTAATTTTTTTCCTGGTTCATTCGAGTATAATTTAGCCAGAGCGTCTTGTGTAGACTTCACCATAACCAGATCGGGTAATTTTTATTCCTTTTGACTGGGTTTTGAAACAGAAGAAACTACATTGTATTTGAAAAAAAAAAAAATGATGTAAAAATAGAAAAAGAAAATCTATCATGTAGGACAAACTGTCATTGCTTGAGTTTTGTCTTGCCATTTTTGGACACCTTAGATTAATTAGGTAGTTAGTCCTTCAAGTTGTGTTATGAAGTCTACCCTTCATCAGAGAGATTCAACATGCATTACTGAAGTCCACCTTGTAATAAAGGAAAAGCGCTCAGTCTTATCAATCAAGAAGAGTAATCAGATTTTCCACATCTTCCCTTAAAGGGATGGTACAGTATTGGTGGAGATGAGAATTGGGCTTTTAACTTTTTGCGAGATACCAAGAAAACAGTTATGATATAGTACAGAGCATACCATTTTAAGAGGAATTCAAAGTTTATTTGATGAAAATCGGGTTTGGTATGACTGAAACATCCAAAAACAAAGTAAAACAAAGTGATCGTAATAAAGTGTGGGTCCCACACTTATTAGAATCGCTCTGTTTTGGATATCTCAGCCATTTCAAAACCAATTTTCATCAAATAAACGCTGAATTCCTCATGGAATTACATGCTCTTTCATATTTTATAAGAGGTTTCTCATTATCTCACCCATAAATGTTAGAAACCTGAAATTGGGTCTCAACCAAAACTGTACAATCCCTTTAATGTTTGATCATTGTGTTCATACTATGATTAATGTTCTGTTGTTATGGTTTTTCTTTGTGTTTTTGTGTGTCTGTCTGTCTGCCCTGTAGATATACTCTCAAGAAGATGACAAGTGGCACCAACTGGAGAGTAATGATTTCTCCATACCAGGATGGCTTCGATTTGTCAAGATCACAACCAACGTAGAGGAGCAGACGCTAACGCTTGTTCAGCAGGGCAAAGTCTTCTATTTTGAGGTGCAGTATTGTATGAAGATGAAATTAATGATTTAACATTTCAGAATATTTCCCAGTGTAAAGAAAAGCCTTTGTTGGTCACATGAATAATGATTAATGATAATGATGACGACAACAACAAAATCATCCTGTAGGGATTTATGAGAAATCAATTTACCAGTCTGAACACATTCAATACGGTACTTTGTTGTTGTTGTTTTAAAGAACGAAAGAAGAGAGAGAAACGGTACTTTGGTATGCATAAATTTAGAGTTAGAATCACAAATTGAAGTTAGAATGGAAGATAAGCCACCAGCCGGCTGTCACTTCTACAATGTATAGATTTGTAATGTACATGTAAATAGCTGTAAACTATCCATTAAAGTCAACCACCCATACAAACCTTCCCTTTTTTTAGACATAAAATGAATGTGTAGTGCCACTGAAGCATTTGAACTATATTCATAGGATCTCTGAAATATGACAAATCTGAACCACTGAAAATGTGAAAGAAAGAGAAAGAAACAAAAAACTGAGTTCTCAGCACAGTATACAACTTTTTTTTTTTTTTTCATCTTGTAAAGTTTTTTGGTTTTTCACACAGAGGATGGGATTTCCAAAGAGAAAATAAAAGTGTCACCTTCGCTATTTTAGGTCACCAAAGATGTCAAGAAAGGACAAGAGCATGGACTACTTGGGATCAAACAGGAAGAAGCCCCGCCCCCTCCGCCTCCTGATCCAAACAAGAGAAGGCGAGGTCGGCCAAGGAAGATCAAACTCACCCCTGAACAGCAGGCTGAACTGGAAGCTGAGAAGAAAAAGAAACTGGAAGAAGATAAAGCAAAACAGGTGGATATTCACCTTCATGATTGAGATATTGTAGATAGGAATGGATACTTCACAGACAACCACATTTGTAACAAAAAACTTAAATAACAGTTTGTGAGAACATCAGACATCAACTTTTACACTTGATTTGCATGATTTGAAGTATATGATGGCATTTACATTGTGCTTCATGTTCATATATATACAGTAGCAGCACAGAGTCTGAACTCTGATTTCTAAAAAAACAAACAAACAAAGAAAAAACTTCTATTTAATTCATCCTTTAAATCTATATTTCTTTCTTGACAGGAAAAAATGGCAAATGAACTTGCGGAGAGTGGCCTTAGCGCTGGTAGGAGCAGAAAGTGTGTTGTTTGTGGGCAAAAATTTGTGTCATCAGTTCTCTTCATGAAGCACAGAAGACAGTGTGGTGTTGTAAAGGAGGTGGCTGGTGAGAAACTTGATGATGATGAAGACGAGGAGGAGGAAGAAGAGGAAGAGGAAAAAGAAGGTGGAATTACCACCACAGAGGAGTCTATGGATGCTGAGGGCTTTCAGCAGTCAACAGAGATGCAGGGACTTGATGAGAGCATGCTAGATGTAGGGAGGGTAGAGGGCACTAAAACAAGCTCCAGCATTCTTGATGATGGAA
Source organism: Diadema setosum (assembly GCF_964275005.1). Classification (NCBI taxonomy): domain Eukaryota; kingdom Metazoa; phylum Echinodermata; class Echinoidea; order Diadematoida; family Diadematidae; genus Diadema; species Diadema setosum. The sequence continues at coordinate 38,250,588 of NC_092699.1, read as the reverse complement.
AGGAAGGAGATGAGATGGTGCCTGAGCCTCTTCCAGCCCCAGCCCTTCCTCCTCCGTACCCATGGCCTTCTGGAGTGAAAAGACCAAGAGGACGCCCTCGCAAGGATGGAAGGCCACCCATCCCAAGGAAGAAACGTGGTCGCAGGCGCAAGAAGCGACGCTACGATGACGATGAGGACTTCCCATCGAGGTTGGCACGGCAGGCAGTACCCCCAGCACCAGAATGCACCCCAACTCCACCACATCCAGAAAAGTTTCCCTTCCACTGTGAGATCTGTTCAAATAACTTCCCAACACAGACATGGTTTGACTTACACAGAGAACAGCATGAAAATCCAAAGCTGCAGTACTTGATCTGTAACCTGTGTGATGAGGCCTTCCGTTTCCTCATGACCTACACAACCCACCTCAATGATGCTCATCCTGGTATGACTAAACGTGAGCAGACTATGTCTGAAAAGTTCCGATGTGATGTCTGTAAGCGAGCCTTTAGGTCACCCATCCACCTTGAGAGGCATGTCAGAAAAGCCAACAATACAGGTGAGATTACCAACACATTCTTTTTCGCTTTTTGCCTTGCTGTATTCTTTGTATACCACTGCACACCTTTGTAGAACACTGGCAACATCGCACTTTGATACAAGGTTTAAAATGTATAGTACTCAATCAGAAATATTAATATTGACATTACTGTCGTAACGCTGTGTGCTAATCATATTTGTTCTTGTACATTCAAGTACTGTAAAACATGATATATTCGCGGCATGAAATTTTCGCGAATTGGAGCCGACAGCCTCTTTTGTGGCAAGAAATTTTTTTTTGCGAATTGCCCCTGGCGTGCAATGCATACAGTGTAGACAAAAACTTTCGCGTGCATTTTATTTTCGCGAATCTTGGCGCTCGCGAAATTAAAATGCACGCAAACATTCCTCATTTTACAGTATTATGTTTTACTTCTCAGTTTATACTGCTTGGCACTACATACAACATGTACATTTATTTTTCCCCCTCTTCCTATGACTTAAAGGACAAGTTCACCTTCATAAACATAAGGATTGAGAGAATGCAGCAATATTAGTAGAACACATCAGTGAAAGTTTGAGGAAAATTGGACAATCAATGCAAAAGTTATGAATTTTTAAAATTTTTGTGTTAGAACCGCAGGATGAGGAGACTACTAAGGCTCGTGATGTCATATGAGTACAACAGTATAGAAAATGTAAAGAAATTTCAACATATTTTCACTTTTTTTCGCATAATAAAAGAGCACTTGACTTGCCTCTTTCTAAAGGCAATGGGAATAATATTACCCATAATATATGTCAGTAACGAGTCAAGGGAATGTGTACTTTTTTCAAAAGATGAAATTTTGTGAAATTCTCTTTATATTTTCCTTATATTGTTGTATGCATGTGACATCATACACTGCAGTAGTCTTCTCATCCAGCAGTGACTGCACAAAAACTTCAAAAATTCATAACTTTTGAACGGATTGTCCGATTTTCCTCAAACTTTCAATGATGTGTTCTACTAATATTGCTACATTCTCTCAGTCCTTATGTTAATGAAGGTGAACTTGTCCTTAAACAAATTTGAGTATTTACATTGTTAAATAGCAAAGTGATGCCTCAATTTCACATGTCGTCAAATTATAAAAAGTGAGCTGAATGTTAGATGTTCAAATAAATGAATACACTGTGTTTCACAGCTTCATAGTGAGAAATATGAGAGACCCTTTAAACATGACCATGCAGCTCAGCGATGACTCAACAGTTCCTCTGAATATACACAAAGCAGAAAACTTAGAACTGCCCCATTTTGTTTCTAGTACGCACACCAGACAAATTCTCTATACTCTTTCAATTTTATGCAACACTGATACCCTAATAATTGTGCCCTTTTCTAAGAAAATAGTGAAACAAGAAACTCTTGGTTTCACATGAAAGGCTGCTGATGCTGTGTTTTGATACATGACTAGCATTTGAACTGCTTGTTTTAATTTACTTTTCTCCCCACTTGTCCTTTAACAAATATTTTGTCTTCCAAAAAGTGTTCTTTACCTACTGGTAGCTTGTCTCAGGTCAAATTGATTGCTTATACCAAAATTCTGATTAATTTTCTCAGAGCCACCTCCCAAGGGCCCAGTACAAGTAAAGTGCAAGTTTTGTGAGAAGACTTTCACCATGGAACAAGGCCTTGAGAATCACACCATTAGGAGTCACCCACAGTACAAGCGATACCAGTGCACAGCAGACGACTGTATGGAGACATTTGATGCCAAAGGTATATCATCATATCTTGTAGGTCAAAGGGTCAAGGTTGAAAGCCAAAGTGTCATAGTCTTAGAGGGAATATCTGTAATATAATGATTATTAGATTAAAGTGGGTTCACTTTTGATTGATGAATAGAATTTGCAGACTTGATGTTAGTACAGATTTTTGAGAAGATCAATTCAGTTGATTCTATTTTTGTTTACCAACAGAAAGTGTGATAATTCAATTCAAATTTGTGTTTAAAAAAATATATATATAAATACATATATGAATACGTTATTGAGGTAATGCTGTGGTCAAGTGACATTTTTTTTTTTCATCTAATATCACATGATACAAAATAACCTCTGCTCATTGACAAAATATAAATTTAAACTGTGCTATTGTAGTTTGATTTTTTTCTCCTTTTTTGTAAGAATAAAACCTGATCCCATGCTAGAATCGTTCAATCTGAGCACAGTCATGGCTGCTGCAAATTAAACCAGGGTTGATACAGCAGATATCAGCCCACATGGTGATGGTGAATCTCATTACATCTTTAGATGCAGTTCTATATGTTCATTTTCATACTCCAGACAGTCAACAGTGAATGAAGATATGTGTTTTCTTCCTTGGAAACAAAGAGTTATCCATTCATCTGGAAATCAGAAGTCTTGACCAAAGCTTTATGGGGCTACAAAGGAAAATGAAACTTGAAGTTAATATCATCTTTGTTTTATTTTTGTATGATTTATTTCTTGGTAAATCATTGATTCTTACAAGAAGAATTGATACAGCCTGAAATGATTGTAAGCTATGAGTATGATTGTTCAGACCAGGGAATGTGATTTCCTCATGTTTATCATAGGAAATATAGTATGTTTGTAATTTTGTACAAATCAGCTCGAGAGTTTTATGTAATGAATATTATAGTACATTGTGTATGACAGGAGGATTTGCTTTATGTGTCATGCATTCAATGTTTGTTTCAATTAGTCTTGCCAGACATTTACCACTGAGAAAGCATCAGGTGTTATATGATGTGATATGATATAGTAATGGTCAGTCTCTTATATATCCTGTACCTTGACCCACAGAGGAGAGAGCAAGGCACCTTGAGGAGTTCCATGGTCTTGACCCATGCCACATCTACAAATGTCCAGTGACTGGCTGTAGCAAGGCATACACATCAGTGGCATCCCTCAACTATCACTATGCTCTGAGACACACTCTGGAGAAGTGAGTAGATATGGTTTTATTGAATAATAGTGGTTTTATGAAGTCTCAAATCTCCCATTCACATAGTGTAGGTCAGTGACAATGCTTGATGAGTGTACATATTTTTCTTGCACTGCAGAGTCTGTAATCTAACCTCTTTCCTTTGCATGTCCAATGATAATGTAATGTGGTCTAATAGACTGAAGTTATTAAGAATTGCATTGTACTTCCCCTATGCAGAGAGAGAGAGAGGTATCTCCTTATTCAGTGGTCAGGATCAATGAACTTTATGGAAATGGTAAATGAAGGCTACACACTTGTGGTAGATATACAACTTGCAGACTGTGCAAGTTCACAAAGGTAGTTTAAAGCAAATCCATGGTTTAAATTTAGTCCACTGACTAACACAAGGGCAAAGTAGATATAAGGGTGTACTTTTGACTTGCATGTATAAGTGCGTGTTCATTGTAGGACGTTTGTTGGTGTACTTGAGCTGTCACCGACAGTCATGCTGGCAAAATTTCCATAATCCACAGGCTAAAGTTTGTGAATTCGTACCATAGTGAATGCATGGGAACATATCAGGTAGAAACATTCTGTTTGACTGCATATTACAGTTGAATGATTGCAGCTGAACCAGGTGATAAGAGGTTTTCAGAACAAAATGCTGCTGTCATTACATCCATCAGCTTTTTGTCCTTAATTTGATAGCTGTTGTGTAAGTGTGGTCACCAAGTTTTCTTTGTATTAACATCTTCTACAGACCATTTGCTTGTGAAGTGTGCGGCAAAACTTGGGTCAAAATTGGCAGACTGCGTGAACACATGAAGACTCACAGCACAGAGAAAAATGAGCTTTGTGATGAGTGTGGGCGAGCCTTTAAAACCAGACCTGAGCTAAAGGATCACAAATTGGAAGCACACTCTGATAGTAAGTCGATCTATCTTTGCCTCTATTGGCTGATTGTGTTTAAAGATGCTAACAATCTTTCATGACTTGATAGCATATGTGGTATAAGCTGAAGTCAATACCTTTATTTCATATCTATATGGTGTGTTGTAAGTTGAGCTTGCAGTTCTTTATTTACAGTGTGTGAGCACACCCGTTGAGGACAGTTTAATTTTGCTACAACACGCATTTCCCATAGACACCTGCCCGAGTATACTCGGGACTCGTCCTCAACGGGTTAAGTTGCATGTTGACTTAAACCTAGGAATGTTGTAGTTTGAGGAAGTGGTACAATTCATGTTTGTTCCCCCCCCCCCAAAAAAAAAAAAAAGAAAGAGAGAGAGGAAGGTATAAATATTTCTGTCCAATGATTGCTAACATGGTACGGTCTGTGTATTGACTACCTGTGGCTCAGTTATTTTTTAAGAGAATCCATAATCAGTATTAACCTGAGCTTAGCTAGCCTATTGAATTTTCTTGTCTTTGTTCATATAGTCCTTCACATGAAAATTTCATGGAGTTATTGCAAAGGAAATTGTATTCATGAAATGATGAGCTTAGCTAAGCGTACATTTCAAAGCAAGGTGTATAATTTTCCATACCATATGTTTAATGTCCTCAGTAGAAATAACTCATGAGTGATAGGATAAAGAGTCTGAAAAAATAAAATCTTGTAATGATTTTTATCACTGTAACCTTCCAACTGTCTTCCTTCCAGCGGGTAAAGAGAAACTGCAGTGTCGATTCTGTACAGCTACCTTCAGCAGACGCAGCTCAAGATCTTACCATGAACGCAAACATCGCAACGATGCGCCATATGTGTGTCCCAAACCAGGATGCAATAAACGTTTTGTTGCTGTCATTGACTACAAGAGGCATTTAATCTACCACACAGGTAAGACTTTTGATAACCATTTTACAAAAATACATTCCCCAACTATTCACATAAGAGTATTGCAGGCAATTCAATAAAAATGGTGTTCACAAACCCTGAAAATAATTCACCTTTTGTGTATTTTTAGCCTGAAGAAGACAAATAATCATGATGGCAACTGCACACACCACCATGATAATGTATACGGGAAAGAGATGACCTTTAGACGGCACCTTGAGAATAATCCACATTATTTTGGGATCGCTTTCACAAACTCCAAGTCTGGCCACACTTAGGATAGTAAGTGGATAATAGCAGCATTGAAATAGTTCTGATTGCCTGGTCCCACTCCAATTTTACAACCAAGTAATGTTTTGAAGTATTGTCAGCATAATAGAGTTTATTTACAGGGTAGGAGAAATTAATGCCCAATGCTGTGTCAATGTTGTCATGACATCATCATCTTTCAAACAAGTGACACTTTGAGGTGATTTATTCTATTGCCAACAACTCAACAACATATCACTCTCTTGGGACATTGGATTTTATGGATGAATAATTTACCACTGACATGAGAATATTGGCCAGGTTTATGCTATAATGCTCATCTTACCCCAAACTGTGTAAACAAAAACACAATCAATGTACAAGAAACATTAATTTACAACAAGATATTGACTTGTACTGTTAAATATCTGGTAATGGAAGTGGAATTATCATAAAGTGGAAAAGATGTTTTCAGCCAAATATCCACCATAATGAGAAAGAATTGTAAACAAAAACTCTGCACGAAGAATAGTACTTATTCCACACAGGACTGCAGGGATTTTCTTTAAACACGTTTTCCCATGCACTTTTCAGGAATGGTAGTCAAGTTTGCTGCATTTCCAGTCTATCTTCACAACTTAACCACTTGAACTCTGACTGAAAAATATGTGACATATACAAATGCTAAAAATCATCCCCTCCCTTTTCCGACTCTTGTTACAGGAGCCAAGTTGTATAGATGTCGATACTGTAGTAACTGCTTCACGCGCAGTGATTATTTGAAGGGACATGAGAAGCGCCACATTTTGAGAGGAGAGCAAATCGACACAGCGCCCCCAATTGAGGAAACAGTCACAATCAAGGTAACACCTAAGCATAACATGGTCATTTCTGTTAAGTATGCAATGAAGTTCAAATAGAGGTACAGTTTATGAGATATATGCATATGGCATTCTGTTATCTGTATGGTTACCCTTTGTGACAGGGAAATCCTGATTTTACCACGGAAATCCTGATTTTACCAAAAATACCAAAAACCTGTTCATCAGACAGAGATTGTCCATGTTACATCTACATTGTATGATTGTACTTTATGTTACTGGTAATGATTATTCTGTCAGCCAGTGTCCTTGTCTCCCATAAGCCAAATTCTCCATCAAAAGTGTATCTCATGTAAATGAAATATTGTGGTTGTTATTCCAGGTTCCTTGGCCAATGGAAAAGCCTGTTAAAATTCAAGGGCAAAATGTTGTGGTCTCCATTGAGCCAGATCCAACGCTAGCAGAGGGCGACATGACAGCCGAAGCACTCATTGCTCTCGACAACCTGCAAAATGTGAGTCTTCTTTGTTCTCTTGTACACATATAGTGTCTCTGAAAACTCTTGTCTATGTCACATGTGTGAGCTCAATACATCATGTATAAGCTAGTGAGTTGATGCATGCACATTGTTGTGAGGGTTGTACAGTCTCACTAAAGATGACATTTCTTTCAGTACATGCTAGCGCATAGAGAAAGTTGTGATATTAACATCTATGAGTCCATGTGTTACTGCATTACACTTCTGATTTGTGACAAAGTGCATTGGCTTTTTTTTTTTGGTATGCTTGTATGGATGTTTATAGATGAATGCTTATTTGTTTTCTTTGCTTCGTGCACAGAATGTCATCTCAGCTGACTGCAAATGACCCAAAATTTAAAGAAATGCCATGAACTTCTATTGCCACTTTAGTACCGTAGCTTGGTATGCAGTGCAGGAAAGTTTTGGTCTTTCTTCATCTTTGTGGATACTCTGTGACAACAGTTTTTACATGCATGAATGAGCTGAACATTAGAAGAAAATAAAGATGTCACAAAATGTCATTTTTTGCTGCAGCCAAGCATAACATTTTGTTTGTTTGTTTGTTATTGTGTATTCACATACATTTTATCAGGTAGGTGTGAGAAAAAAAAAAATGTGGAGATCGAAGCAGTTAGCTTGCTAGTCATTGGCTGGTTTGAATTAGCTGGCTGTGATGGCATTTTTTAGTTATGTGCTCTACAAGTGAATCAGGTCAATAAAGGATAACGGATACAAGCCATTGAAGATGTATTTAGGTCAACTGTGGGCTGAAGTGATATAATTCAGATCCTGGCCTAGACTTTCAAAGCATGCCACAAGTGAATGTGGCAGTTAGGGGTCAATGGTCAGGGGTCAGAGGTCAGAGTGATATTTATCAGCAGTGGATATCTTACATCTAGAGACTGTTAGGCTGCGTTCACATAGAAGTATACGGTATTCGGTATTCGCTATTCACTATTCGCTATTCGCTATTCGGGCACCCAGTACACCATCACCCGCACCGTCAACTCACCATCCCATGCAGTGAGGATTTCTTCCTCCTACATCCCAGCAAATCTTATTAACAATTTCTAAACTGCATCAGAATGTCAGCCTACATGCTTATTTTTGCTAAAGGGCAAATCCAGACCAATATTGTCATGATTCTACAAACGAGAGACGGTATACGCTGCAAGAAAATCGAACAAGCTCGATTCCCACTATGCTATACTATTCGCAGCTATTCAGTACTTTCGAATAGTGCCCTCTTATGTGAACCGGTGTTAGGAAATCCTATCGTTCGATTCAAGCTATTCACGTGCCCTCGAAAACGAGCACCGAATACCCGAATATGTATACTTCTATGTGAACGCAGCCTCAAGAAGACTAACGTAGGCCTACATTCATTATTGATATCATGGTCATTTTTTTTCCTTTTTTTTTTTTTTTACCACCACAGGTTCCAGTTGAGATGGCAGTTGATGAATCACATGTTATTCATACCACAGTGGCTGGAGACATTGTTCGGCAAGCTGCTCAACAGGTGAGTGGCATTACCTTTCTTGACCTATGGGATCTCTCCGTTATTTCAGTGACAGACATATTTCTGTAAAGAGAACTTAAGAGAAATCACTAAAGGTCCATGTCCATCTGTATGTTTGGCAAGATGCTGACTCAGTATCACAGTAATCAGAACAATATGTGCTTCAGACAGGGAGTGATGGTAATGTCTGTGTTCATTGTTGCCATTTTTAAGATTCTTCAGAGAGAAAAAAAAAAGTGAAGACATGTAACAACTCGTTATCATAAAAATAATGCACAGGTGAATGTGTGTTAGTGGAGATGCAGATGCAGGGTATTTACCAGGGTGTAACATGCATGAGGTGCAGCTGTAGGTTATGCATGTTGCACGACAATGTGAATACTCGCAAGTGAACTGCATCTCCACTGGCATTACAAATGTAAACTTGTGCAAAACTTGTTTTATAAAATGGTTTTATGAACTACTTTTCATTTTTATCTTACCTGTATGGGTAAATACCAGTCAGCTACGTGTAGAACTCATTCAAAAGCCAATACAGTTGAACCTCTGTTATCCAGTCTCCCTTTATCCGGATCTCTCTATTATACGGACGCAATCTCGCCGTGATTTTTTTAAAAATAATTACGGGAGGAAAGGGGGATTCCCATCTCCTTGACAACTCCTACCCAAACACACATGAATTACATTACTTCCAACATGATTAACATACATTACATCAAATTTCCTTCCAAATTGCTTACCTTCAGACATTTCAACATCCCCAAACATCCCCAAATGTAACAATGAAAAGGTTGCAGTATCATGTGGTACTACAATGGGCTACATCAGTACATTTGTATGTTATGTACATGTATAAGCCTTGAGTCTCCCGTATCCGGCCAAATCCCTTATCCGGATGAGCCCCGGTCCCGACTTGTCCGGATACGAGAGGTTCAACTGTATGTCCGACAGAATGTTTCAAACACACTGAATGCAAACTTACAAATTGTTTACAATAAATAAAGTGATTCAGTGTGCGCTTGTAACTGATTGAGTGTGCTCTGCTAAAGTATGCTGTTGTTACATCAGTGAGTGTGATTACAGCAAGCTAGTATGGTCATGCATTTCAGCAATGAGCAGTCGTGTGTACTGGTCATAAGCGGTCAAAGGTAAAAATTTACGCCTAGAATGATATTCACTTGGATGAAAAAGTATTCTCTAACACACATGCATTTTGAAAATGGTGCTGTCCCTGTCAAGAGTTGGGAATATATGAAGAGTTTGTTTGCAAAAACCGATAAGTCCATTTTTGAAGATTTTGAAGTACGGTCTCTGTCATACAGTACAAAATAATACCTTTTAAATGATATATTGGTCACTACGTATAAAGGTACATTTTTGAAGTTATGGTCAAAAGAAGCAATTTTTTTTTTATTATTCTCTTGATTTTTCTCAACCTTTAATCGCAAATATCTCCATTTGGCAAATATGGACTTATCGGTTTTTGCAAACAAACTCTTCATATATCAACATGCTATAAAACTTGTAAACTGCTTCCTTATCCTGATAGTCCCATGCTCAAATTTTCACTCTTGGAAAGCAGTTAACAGTAGTACTCAGTGACAATCAGTGAAGACAACTCCCAAGAATACTCAGGCAGGTGTCTATGGGAAATTTGTGTTAAAGCAAAATCAGTCCATCCTCGTCAACAGGATAAATGTCATTTTAACCCCCCCCCCCCCTTTTTTTTTTTTTTTTTTGTTCCCTTGTTCTCATGTCTTCTGCTTCTTCTCCCTCTCTTTCTCACTCCCATTCTCCTATCCTGTATGTCTCTGAGTAGGCTATGTCCAATGAGATCCAAGGTACCCAGCTACTTCAATTCCCAGACGGGACGACTTTTGCCACAAACTCAGCCTCAGCAGCCATGCAGGAAGCAGTGGCTCAGGTCCAGGCTGCCTCAGACAGTGGGACGGTGTCAGAGCCGCTGCCTGAAGCCACCCAGATCCTTCTACAGGCAGCCAGTGAGCAGGCTGAGGCACTGATCCAGGAGAGTATGGGAGGGACACAGATCACCATGGAGGGAGCCACCAGTGAACAGGCAGCCCTGGTGCTGCAGCAGCTGGCTGCAGAGAATGCTCAGGTAAGGACACCATGGACTCATAAATCTGTTTGATTGTCTGTTAGACACATTCTAGTACTTTGTCCTCATTCAGGTTACATATAATACAAGAGCATTTGATCTTCAGGGCATTCTCCCTAATTCCACCAGGATAATGTAGAATAAAATCAGCAATCTGAATTTTATTGCTCCATCAAGTGGTAAACATTTCCTGCTTTTACAGATAATTAATGTGATATCAAAATATTGCTGCATTGCTATGTTTGTTAGGTAGAGTGCTTGTTATTTGTTTCCCAGTCATGTTTTGAGGACAACATGGGTGTGAATACCCATAGATACAATGCAGTGTATGAATGTAAAAGTGTCTCTTTGTACTGTGCAGGTGATACTACATCCTTCTGGTGAGGATGGCATGTCCACCATGCAAGCAACATTGCAGGATGAAAATGGAGAGACCAGCATCGTAGTGGTAAACCTTGCCACCCAACCTGACGGATCAGTCACTGCCATCACATCAGGCGAGGCACAGCAGATCGCCCTGCAGCGAGCTGAAGGCGGCACTCTAGACAGCGATGGCAACATGATCATCACCACTGCTGAGGATCCCACTGAGGCTCAGGGAGACAAGATCGCCATAGCAACCTCCGCTGGTGAGGAGGGGACTGGCACAACTCAAACTGTCTCCATGGTGATGGCAGACAGTTCCATTCAGGAGGGTGATGGGGAGCACATGATGCTGGTGGTTGAAGATGTAGAGGAGACAGCATCAGAAAACATTCCTGTGGAAGATGAGCTGGTGAAATAGGACTTATAGTCTATTGTAATCTGGATGAAAATTTGACATAGGCGAAATTATAAATTACTCTAACAGTCTGGAAAACACGCCCCTGTAATTTTGTTGATTAACAATGCAACAGTATCACTAAAACCTTGTGCATGAAAGGGGTAAATAGAGTATCCTATCAGTATTATATCCATCACTTTTTGTTTTTGTAAAGTGTTATTTCTGAAACAATTTCTTTACTGCTTTCCACAATTTATTTATGATACAGGATGTAAATTCCATGAGGTTTGTAAACCCCTTTTGCCTCACTGGATGCTCACTGGAACCTGATTTGATGATTCATTGGCTAAATGAATCACATCATGACTTACATGATGTGCCAACTTGCACACCACCTCCAACTGTGTTGAAAATGACATGCTGTATCGCACAAATAGACTGGCGTGCTCCTCACACAAGGGAAGAAAAGTTTTGCAGTAGATTATACAGCAGTCAATCTCGCTTACCTCAAAGCAGTTAGGACTGAACAAAAACAGTTTGATTTGAGCAAAGTCTGTGGTCCGCTTGCATCAAATTTGCCTTAACTTATCCTACTTTGGACATTGTTAATTAATGTTAAAAATAATGTGTGTAATGCCAACTGTTTGCCTGCTTGTCATATTTGCAAAATTGATTACCATTAGAATGTTAATAAGAAGAATGGAAATAGGCCATCTTTCTTTCAATGCTCTTCTTTTTTTTTTTTATTAAAAGACTTGGATTCCTTCATAAACAAACAGAAAATCAGAAGAAAACCAATAGGAGAGTTGCAGGATATTCTAGTCCAACCAGACACCATGTAAAGCACAGCCTGTGGTGACTTCTGTACATCACAGCGACAGGACTGTGTATAGTTAGGGATATTCATTCTGAATTGTGTCTGCATGTGCTTGTGGGGGTTTGTAAGTATAATACATTGTGACGGTCTACATTAGATTTTGCTCACATGTTCATGTCATGTGGGGAAGAGAGAAAATACACCCTCTTAGCAGTGCAATGTGCTGCCAGTAACACGACATGGCCACATGAATACTGTTTATGTGTGTGTAGGTAAAGGGGTACAGTATTTTTACAAGGAGTCAGTACAGAATGGCGCTGTGATAACTCTTGTATTTTTTTCTTACATTCAGTGTGTTACGTACGTTGGATGCAAGACCATGCTGACCCTGAAGTTTTTATGATCAAACGTTAAAAAAAAAGGGAAGAAGTTTTGCGATGATATCTTTGACGCACGAACTTGAATTGTTCGTCTGAGACTGTATAGCTAAGCAATGTAAGAATTTTTTGTTGAGTAACGTGGGGGATAAGACAGTAAGTTGAATAAAGATGGGACTGGGGATTTCCCATCAAGATAAACAAACTTCAAGTATAAATTACTTCAACTTTCCCATTATTCAGAAAAGGAAATACAAAAGGAAAAACTGGGACATACATATTGCCTTCAAGATAGGTGATATTCTGACATCAAGGTATGCGAGGTTGATTGTATAATCGTATTGATTTTCTTGATAATGTATGAAGGATGCCCTCCTCGGTCGCCATAAAGCTGATGGATACAGTGTAATATATTTGATTGTATTCAAAGACATTTGATCAAAAATAAAGCACAATATGTAAAAATGTGATTGGTCTATATCGTTGTACCATGATGCATAGATATAAACACACTTTTATGCCTCTATTCCACAGACCACAAGAGGTATTGTTTGTGCTACATTCCGTTATATATATTCCTATGTTTTCATGTTTTTACATGAAAGAAATATAGGAGACTAATTGCACTGAATGTGTATGATATTTCATTACTGAGGTCACATTTTAATGACTCTTATCAACATTTTGTGTTTGTTTGTATTATATTATATTGTAGAGGGTTGATGATAATTTTGTTCTTTCTCTACACAATTGAGTTGTCTCACCAAAACCTGCAGCTGAAGTTCAAAATACTCTCCTTTCATTTTGAAATTGTTTTTGGTTCTGAAGTAGCCGCTGAGTTCTGAGAAATCGCCTGCAAACACTTTTTGATGATGACCTCCTCTTTGCTTTTTTCTGTCTACTGTTATGATTCATGCTGAATTTGAGTCATATGAGAGCAGTGCTGGCATTTAAGGTTCATGTGTTTCCTGAAATGTATACAGGAGAGCCTTATTATAGTGAGGTCAGATACCAGGAGAATCTGCAATTGATATGGTAAATCGTCAGGTGACAACTGACCTTTTACCCTGAACAAAACAGAGGGGAAAATCATGTGCTCTGTCAAAACCAGCAAACTGCTGTAGACTAATCACTCTTTTAAAGGACAAGTTCACCTTCATAGACATGTGGGTTGAGTGAATGCAGCAATGTTAGTAGAACACATCAGTGAGAGTTTGAGCAAAATCGGACAATCCATTAGAAAGTTATGAATTTTTTAAGTTTCTGCACAGTCGCGGCTGGATGAAAAAACTACTATAGCTTGTGATGTCACATGAGTACAACGATATAAAAAAAGAATAAGGAAAATTCAACATATTTCCATTTTTCTCGCATAACAAAAGAACACTCGACTTCTCTCTTTCAGAAGACAGGGGGAATAATATTACCCTTAACATACGTCAGTAGCAAGTCGAAGAAATGTGCACTTTATTCAAAAAGTAAAGTTTTGTGAAATTCTCTTTTTATTTTCCTTATATAGTTGTACGCATGTGACATCATACACTGTAGTAGGCTTCTCTTCCAGCAGTGACTGCGCAGATACTAGTACTTAAAATATTCGTAACTTTTGAACGGATTGTCCAATTTTCCTCAAGCTTTCACTGATGTGTTCTACTAATATTGCTGCATTCTCTCAATCCTTATGTATATGAAGGCGGACTTGTCCTTTAATATGTCAGCCTTATCACTGTGTGTTTCCAGTGTGTGGCTAACGCCAGTGACCAGCCCGCATTCATGTGTGTTACATGCTACTGTAAAAGTGGAAACATTCGCCATGTTGAAATTTTCTAAATGCCCAACCACAAGCTAGCGCGAAAATAAAAGCATGTGAACATTTTTTGCGTGCCATATGTACCAAGAGCTGATATCTTGATCCCCCGGAATTAAAAACACACGAAACTCTTCTACCTGGCCAAGCGCGAAAAATTAGTCGCGCGAAGATATCCACTTTTACAGTGTATGGACTCCAGTTGGCCTAGTGAATAAGAATATAGTGAAAGGATGGTCCTGCTTGAGACCTGATTATCAAAATCTAAAACATTAGAAATATGTATCAAAAATAAAAAATTTTTGTTGTTGAAAGAATATCCATAGCAGTTTCCCATCACATTTTCTGTTTTCCTGTTCTTCAGTATTGCTCTGTATGGAATACTTGATGAAGTAATCTCTTTGGCAGCTAACTCTGGAAGCTACTCCTGTCATAGCAGATCATTTCATACAGTGTTCATTTGTAGACGTGTTCCAAGTGTATGAATATAATGAGGGTTCAAATGTAAATAGGTGCAAGTAAGTCAGCCATACTCAATGACTTCATTGTAATGAGATACCCCTGTAATGTTAAAGGGACATTCCAGACGATTTTCATAATTTCATATCATGTAGTACATAAACCGACAACTCCATGTATAGATTTGTGGAATTTATTATGGTTCTTGAGTAGAGAAACAATACTTTGAAAAAAACTTAAGCAAATTACACTGAACAAGGATGATGACATAGGAGGTTCACATATTCCAGAAATGTAGCAGTGTAATTCCATTACAATACCGCTTACTTGCGAGTTCACCTGTGTATTCAATCTATGCATGCCTTCATCTTTTGTTCTGCTTCCTTGAGCCCCAACTCATGCATTCTTTTGGTGACTCTGCCATGTCATCATCCTTGTTCATTGAAATTTGTTCTAAATTTTCAAAATATTCTTATTCTTTATCACAATTATCACAAATTCTGAAACTCTGTCCTCAGTATAACTATGTTATAGCTGTTCAAATGTACAAATTTGAAAATCATCCGGAGGTCTCCTTTAAGGCATAATCCCTTGTAGTTTACTGAATATATGTGGAACAAGTTTTTCCAAGAAAGCATGATGTTCTTGAATTTTAACCTTGCACCATATTTTTTCCTCTCTCTCTCTCTTCCTTCAGGGGAGTGCTGTCAATTAATAGTTTTTCCATGAAATAATTGAAATTCTTGTCAGACGTTTGCTGAAGAACTCATGAATTATTATGCATAGAAAAATCTGAACGTGATACAGTACCAATGTTAATAACCTCAGTGTCCAATCAGTGTTTACAAGCTAAGTTAACCTCAGTGTGAAACAGTGGACAATTTCTTTCTCAAATTGAAAAAATGGATGTTTAATTTTCTTTGTTTATACACTGTGTCAGAAAAATGTTTAATTTTTTTTTTTTTTTTTTTTGGTTCTGTTGCTACATCCTGTAGGTTTTGTTGTATTAATAAAGTTTTGGATTGACTGATGCCTTTGACCTGCAGTGTATACATTGATTTAGAGTATGTTGTTCCTTGATAGAGGCTAGTGAGATACAGAGGAGTGGTAGAACTTTCCAAAGTCCATGACATGATGTTGATGTTGCTGCTCAACTGAACATACAAATTATAGTGAAAATAATAATAGTTATGATGTACATGTACCCAAAACACTACAGTGAATTTCCTGTGTTTTTTTATCATTATTATTATTATTATTATTATTATTATTACTACTACTATTATTGTCCCCGCCGAACGAGTTCGAGCAGGGGACTATGAAACGGGCTCTGTACGTGTGTGTGTCTGTGCGTCCGTCCGTCCGTCCGTCCATCCGTCCGTGTGTGCGTCCGTGTGTGATCAAAATGTTCAATTTGCTACTTCTCTGTCATTTATGAGCCAATTTTGATTCTGTTTGCTTTATATGATAGCACTTCATGGGAGCTTTAAAACTTCTACACAGAATTTCAGTTGTAACCTTTGACCTTGACCTTTGACCTATATTGTACATTTTGCTACAAAATGCTACTCCTTCGCCATTTCTAACCCGATTTCGATTCCGTTTGCTTTATGTGATGGCACTAGGTGAGGGCTTCAAAACTTCAATACAGAATTTTGACCTTTGACTTCTTTGACCTTTGACCTTGATTTTTGACCTATATTGTACATTTTGCTACAAAATGCTACTCCTTCACCATTTCTAACCCGATTTCGATTCCGTTTGCTTTATATGATGGCACTAGTTGAGGGCTTCAAAACTGCTACACAGAATTTTGACCTTTGTCTTCTTTGACCTTTGACCTTGATTTTTGACCTATATTGTACATTTTGCTACAAAATGCTACTCCTTCGCCATTTCTAACCCGATTTCGATTCCGTTTGCTTTATGTGATGGCACTAGGTGAGGGCTTCAAAACTTCAATACAGAATTTTGACCTTTGACTTCTTTGACCTTTGACCTTGATTTTTGACCTATATTGTACATTTTGCTACAAAATGCTACTCCTTCACCATTTCTAACCCGATTTTGATTCTGTTTGCTTTATATGATGGCACTAGTTGAGGGCTTCAAAACTTCTACACAGAATTTTGACCTTTGACTTCTTTGACCTTTGACCTTGATTTTTTACCTATATTGTGCATTTTGCTACAAAATGCTACTCCTTCGCCATTTCTAACCCGATTTCGATTCCGTTTGCTTTATGTGATAGCACTAGGTGAGGGCTTCAAAACTGCTACACAGAATTTTGACCTTTGTCTTCTTTGACCTTTGACCTTGATTTTTGACCTATATTGTACATTTTGCTACAAAATGCTACTCCTTCGCCATTTCTAACCCGATTTCGATTCCGTTTGCTTTATGTGATGGCACTAGGTGAGGGCTTCAAAACTTCAATACAGAATTTTGACCTTTGACTTCTTTGACCTTTGACCTTGATTTTTGACCTATATTGTACATTTTGCTACAAAATGCTACTCCTTCACCATTTCTAACCCGATTTTGATTCTGTTTGCTTTATATGATGGCACTAGTTGAGGGCTTCAAAACTTCTACACAGAATTTTGACCTTTGACTTCTTTGACCTTTGACCTTGATTTTTTACCTATATTGTGCATTTTGCTACAAAATGCTACTCCTTCGCCATTTCTAACCCGATTTCGATTCCGTTTGCTTTATGTGATAGCACTAGGTGAGGGCTTCAAAACTGCTACACAGAATTTTGACCTTTGTCTTCTTTGACCTTTGACCTTGATTTTTGACCTATATTGTACATTGGCTACAAAATGCTACTCCTTCGCCATTTCTAACCCAATTTCGATTCCATTTGCTTTATGTGATGGCACTAGGTGAGGGCTTCAAAACTCCTACACAGAATTTTGACCTTTGACTTCTTTGACCTTTGACCTTGATTTTTTATATAGATATTGCACATTTTGTTACAAAATGCTACTTCCGGCGGGGACATATATTACGCACCGCGTAATTTCTACTTTTCCTTGTTATTATTATTATTATTATTGTCATCATTTTTTATCATCATCATCATGATTATTATTTTTTATTGTTTTATTTTTTATTATTATTTTTTAGGCCGGGAGGGGATCTTTGGGAAATACAAACTCTTGTACAAGGTGTATTTAGGCCTACTAACTAATTTACGTGAACTAAAAAAAAAAAAAGGTTACCGTATCGAAATGAATTTTTTAATGTATATTATTGGTTTTTAGAAATTTGACATGTATTTCTTTGTTTCTAATTTGTTATGTGCTTCTTTGTTTTGTTTTGTTTGTTTTTGTTTGTTTGTTTTTCATTGTTTCTGTTCATGATTACCAAAAGGGATATTATCTGAGAAAAAAATTGTAAAAAACATTCAACTTATACTTCTTGTAAAACCTGTACATTGTAGGCCTACACACAAAAGTCACTGGAACTATACAATTTTTGGTTACATTGGACATGAAAATTTGATATATCTCTGCAAATGTACTCCTGTTTTTGCAAGTAGGGTCTCAAAGTGTGCACAAGATGTGAAAAAAAAAGTGATATTTCATCAACAGAAAAAAAAAAATATGTGGTTTAAAATGATGGTGAAAATGTCGAGGGTGGCTTTTTTAGCCTCCCCCCCCCCCCCCACCTTACATAATGGTTAAACAGTAATTTTGTATTATTATATTAGAGTTCCCGCACAATGTAATCACTGTGCTGTTGCTGTGCCATTTAATCCTGTTTAAATTGACTTATAACCACAAAAAAAAAGAGTAAAGTGACATAAACAGCCTGAGAAGTTCATCAAAATCATACTTTCAACAAGAAAGTCATGAAATGTCATTCACTTGAATTTTCATAAAACAATAGGAGTAACCAGTCTTGATGTCATTACGTACCTCACGAATCTTTTTTCAATCTTCACACCAATCTTTGCTACATGTTTTTACAGGCAACTTCCGTTACAACGAAATCAATGGGACCGTCAGTTTTCTTTCATTAGGCCTGTATCAAAATATCATTATAGTTGAACAGCAAAGTATATAAACATACAGATTATAATTTCGGACCTGATTTCTTATTTCGTTGTAACGAGAGTGTCGTTGTAACCCTGTTTGTTATTATGGGAATGCATGCACTGTATTGTCGAGCCCCCCCCCCCCCAAAAAAAAAGAACAATTCACACCTCAATTTCTTCTTATCTCCGAATATCAATAACCCTGAGGAAGTGTACATGGGTTTAACAGTTGTCATCAACCATTGCATGCTCTTTTTTTCTATTTGTGCGTGTGTGTGTCACTGTGTGTGTGTGTGTGTGTGCGTGTGTGTATGTGAGTGTGTGTGTGTGTGTGTGTGTGTGTGTGTGTGTGTGTGTGTGTGTGTGTGTGTGTGAGTGTGTGTGTGTGTGTGAGTGTGTGTGCAAGCCATTGGAAAAGATGGTGTTACTGTCTCTTCGGCTAATTTGCATAATGTGCGGTCACGACATCTTCCACTGTATTGGTGAATTACATTTATAGATTGTTGAAATCCTTTTCATATTTTCCTTCTCAAAGTTTCATGTATCCTCTACTATTCTGTTTATTTGATTTAGCCAAAAGCTTAAAATCAACTTGAAAATACTGTGGAGTGGCTCTTTAAAGGAAGGGAATAATCCGGTGATGGGGGGGGGGGGGAGTAAAGGGGAAAGAGGAGCAGATGTAGAGATGCATGTATTCAGAAGAAGAAATGGTGTAGGGGTGTAGTGAATGAAAACTAGTGAAAGGTAGTTTTCCTTTATTATGCACTCTTCATTTTGTTCGACGACGGCATTATTTTCGAAATATGATTTTGATCAGATGAAGACCTACTTTTCCAAATGTTCTGTAATAGGACGATTGTAAATACTAGTAACTGATTGGGTATCGCATCCGGTAGCATCCTGTAACTCCTCTAAAGGGTCTGGAAAACGCATCTATTCGAACGCCCGTTGGCGCATGCTCAGAATAATCTTATGCATGCAATGACGGCGTGGTGTGAGAGGATGATATTCGATCTGTGAATTCTACAATTTGCCACGACGAATTTGACTGAAATACTGATATACTTTGTAAGAATTGGCAGTTAAGAATATCTTCGAGATCTGCAGAGAAAGTTTGCATCGGCAACATGGCTGAGTATATCCAAGTTACAGAGGACGAAAATGATCCAGATGCCACCATAGAACTGCCAGCAGAGCCCTTGAGCCCTGAAGGCGCGTCCATACTCCTCTCCACTATTGTCGCCCAGTTTCCCGGGGCCACTGGACTGAAATACCGCAATCCTGAATCTGGTACAATGCGAGGTTTGAGAGTTGTTGACGGCCGGGTCATGGCCCCTGACGGTGTATGGCAAAACTACCTCTATGTTGTCACATTTCCGAAAGGTACTAAAATTCCAAATATAGGAAATGTAGGACTTGAAGTTGCCAGCTTACAAATCAAGTGTGCAATTAGTAGCCTACAATTAGTCTTGATTATCGATGACATGTTTCATTTCTAGAAATTGTTGTAGAGTCCATGTGAGAAGTGAACAATGCAAATGGCAATGCGACGCTACTGTACACATGGTACAAGGCCCACATAATAACCACACGGCATGGCACGGGTTGTTAAACCAATTTTAAGGATTTTTGTATTGTTCAGTCTATTTTGTAATGGTTTTATTGTTACAAACATGAAAAGTTTACAAAATACAGATGGTCTCATATTTTCCAGAAAGTGGCTGACATTTTAATCTAACAGTTATAGTATTATGATAGAGTCTATAGTACACATACCAACATAGATTCTAATAACTATGCCTTCTCTTCTTGTACAATTTATGTAGGCCTATCTCATTTACAATGTACAGTCAGTTTGTATGTCATTTTTAGGGTAGGAAAATCACACAGACTGAGTTTGTAGTTTGAGAGATTGTTTTATTTTGATAGATCTACTTTTGTCTTGTTTCAGATCTCATTCTCTTGTATACTGACATAGACAAGTTGTGGTTCTTTATTAAAAAAGTTTTTTATGCATATCATCAAGATCAGACATTGTACTCTTCATAGCAATTTTTCTTTTCATTTCCCTCATGCTATTCTTAAGCCTCGAGCTAAAATAAATGCATTTGCATGTACAAGTGAACATCACAGAAAGCATTTTATTTTCTTCGAAATCTTTCGTTTTTTCTGTGATAAGAAAACAAGAGAAAAGGTGATGACACGAGAGAGTTGCCTCTTGGGAAAACCAGAAAGACGGATGACAAGAGAACGTCAGATTTGATCGTCCTGGGCCTGGACTTTGGCACGACAGTGGAGGGAATGAAAGAATATTTCTCACAGTATGGAGAACTGGTCATGGCACAGGTAAGGGAGTCCTGTCTCATTGTGTGTTGTAATTATATGTACAAAAAAATGCATTGCACTTTTCTATAGAAGTTTAAAGTCGGATGCATTACACCAAATAGTGGAATGTATTAACCCGTTGAGGACGGTTTGATTTTGCTACAACGGGCATTTCCTATAGACACCTGCCCGAGTATACTCGGGATTCGTCCTCAACGGGTTAAGCTTTCTCAAGAATGAAGAAATTCAAATGAAGTTTTAAGTCTTCTCATTTAAAGCATCAAAAAAACTACAGCATTCTACAATTAAAGTAATTCTTTAAATTTTCAGTAGCATTAGAATACATTTTTTTTTCTCATTTTTTCTTTGCATGTACTTTCTTCATTGGGTCTTGGATGACTCCCATCCAGTTAACTCTTCAAGTTTAACCCATCGATCTTTGCTTTTTCTCTTCTATTTTATTTCCTCGCACAGCTGAAGACAGATCCCAAAGGTAAATCCAAAGGTTTTGGGTTCATCAGGTTCAGAGATTTGGAGGCACAGAATGCGGTAAACAACAAGAGGCATGAGATTGATCACAGATGGTGTGAAGTCAAGTTTCCTGATTCACAGGTAACCACAAACTTGCATGCAGTACTTTGCTGTTGATTGCTGGTTTCCTTCGAGATAGTTGCAGTAATTTCCTTGATTCAAAGCATTTAATGATGTACAGGTGACTTCCGTTACAACAGAGCATCTGAACCAGCAGCTTTGGTTTGTTAGATTTAAGTTTTCTTAAAGCAGAACAATAGAATGTGTAAAGACAATGATGATAATGTAGGGCCCTGAAGTTTTCTTCTTTGCAGCAAGATTTTTGTTATGACCATATTCGTTATAATTGGAGTCGACTGTGACCACAGCCAATACAGTGTCTTGTTTAATTACCAATGAAGTTATAAAAAAAAAAATGGCAAGGAATTCACTGCGTTTTCATTTCTCTCCCTCTGTGTGTTACGTACACATATCTTTAGAGACCAGTAAGCACAGTTGATGTTTCTATGCCTGGTGATGTTGTGACTCGTGAATTTTTGTGTCAGTGTATAGTTTTTGTTGTAGTTATTTTCAAAGTAAAACAAGATACTTATGAGTGATATATGATCTTTTCAACCAAAAGTTGATTAAAAACCCCCAAAAGCAATTGAGAAAGTAATTAATATTTACCCTTGGAGTCATACATTCTATGACATTGTGATACAGGAGTATACCTATTCAGTGGGAGATAAAACCTTTTTAGAATTTACTGGAATCATTATTTGATGGACATATCAGTATGGAAACCAGTAGGCAATATTAGCTATTGAGTCAATTTACAAAGTTTGCCTTTGATTAATGAGAAAATTCAACCAATTATAACCTCCATAAGAAAAAAAAAGCATACAAAATAATGAACTATTAATTTTTATTTATTTATTTATTTTATTTTATTTTTTTTTGTCTTTATAGCATCCTGAAAAGAGGAAACTCTTTGTTGGGCGGTTAACACCAGACATAAAAGAGGATGACCTCTATCAGTACTTCAGCAAGCTTGGCGAGGTCACCGACGTATTCATTCCCAAAGAGTTCAGGGGCTTTGCCTTTGTGACATTAGAAAATGCACAAATTGCTGCGAGCCTGATTGGACAAGACCACATCATTCAAGTAAGTATCACTCATTTTCTTTCTTTATCACTTTTGCCTTGTATCAGAGGAATGACATTGTTACCTCCGCCAAGGGAAGAGGTTATGTTTTCGTTACTGTTGGTTTGTTTGTTCATTTGTTAGTTAGTTAGTTTGTCCATGTGCAAAATAACTCAAAAAGTAGTGAACGGATTGGAATGAAACTTGCAGGAAAGGTTGAGAATGACACAAGTAACAAACAATTAACTTTTGGTAGTGATCCGAGAATTTTTTTGGGAATTAATGAAGGATTTTTGATATTTTGCCAGGTAGGGTCAATGAACTTGGGAGTTCAGGCTGCACGTTACCGTATTTGAGGTTTGCATGCGTGCACTAAAGTGCGTGCTCTAGTTTCTGCTAGGGTGAGGCGCGCCGTGCAGCTGAGGGTTTATGACGTAACAAAGGCTTCTATATTGGGAAATCAGGCGACTTTCAGCACACTATTAACACTTCCAGCATGCTATAAGTACGTATGGGTGGAAATCACAGATATCTCTATGGAAGAACAAGATCAGTGATGGAAATGAGCTGCCTGCTTGGCGGAGGTCTGCGCTCTCAGAGTGCTTTTCTAGTTTCATATATTTCTATGAAATGTTCAGGCATGAGCCTTGTCATGTGGTAAGTTCATTTCCTCACATGCTCATGAACAGACCTAGACAACTCTGTATGACTTTGATTACTTGCTGTTCCGCAGATATTTGAAATGAAAATTCTGTGTTCAACTTGCAGGGCAACAGCGTTTTAATCAATTATGCAGACCCCAAGAACAAGGCTGGTCAAAACCCAAATCAGCGGGGAGGCAGGCCTGGGTTTGGTGGCAGAAATGATGGAGGTGGTGAGTAGGGAGATATGTGTGTATTTTGATTTCGAACCTAATATTTAATTTTCTTTTCCCGTCTCCTTTCTGCACTAACTTAGGATGTTTGGTAAAGGGCTGAGTGGAGGTGATGTATTCATCAATATTTATGAGTATTGCATTGTACTATGCATGTAACCCTATCAAAGTAGGGAATATTGATAGAGTGTACATATTTATGGGTGTGTTCCAAGTATACAGATATGAGAGGCTTAGATATAACGAGGTAAATTAGAGCCAGACTCAACAACCTCATTGTTATGGATTCCCCTGTATATTCTCTTACATCAGACTGGTACTACATTGTAATTTACTATACCTGGACTTTTATAGATCACACTTGACATACAGATTCCTGTAACAGAGCTCCTGATATTGTTACTGATTAGACACACGAAAAATAGATAACAAATTAATCAAAGGCTTCTGAAAAAACGTAAGTCTTCAATAAAGATTTGAACCTTTGCATGAATTATAAAATTTACAATTTATGGCTTGTTCTCAGAAAGCCAAAGTAAGAATTGTTTTGGATAGGTACTTGTGTACATAACATCTTTGTAGTACAGTACCTAGTAAACATTTCAGTCATATACTGGTAATCATTGATTATAAAGCAAAGCTGTTACTATATTTTAGGCCCGGGGGGGGGGGGGGCGGAATCCATTCCCCCCCCCCCCCCCCCCCCGAGATCTCGGCCATCGGTGGTGCGATCGCGATTAAATTTTGCATGCGTGAGACCCGCGTCATAATCTACAAGATTGTGTCGCAAGATTTTTTGAAACAATCAATTTCTAATTTTGATTAATTAATTATGCAAATTAAGCTCAAGGTGATATTTTAGCCTAATCAACAGCATTGAGGGTCTAATTTTTGATCTGTAAATCTGTTTTAGCATATTCAAGAATTGTACATCACAAAAACTTCCAAAACTCATTTCAATTCTTATGTATTTTATTGTTTTCAGAATTTCTTACGTATTTCTTTGTTTTTCAACTTTTGCTTTTCCTTTGTTTTTTCATTGGAAATTGTCACTGACCACTTTTCTACCATAATTAGCACAAAATTAATCAATGAAAGTGATTAATTGTAAAAATAATCAGGTTTTTATGACTTTCATGACAGAGCACTGTTTTCCATAGGAAATGTACACAAAATCACAAAATTTTGCCCGTTTTGGGGCGACATTCCGTTACAAAAATGGGCGTGGCTTCGCAAAAATATGCGCGGACGTTGCAAATTTGGTCTCAAAAGTTGCGCGAGACTTGAACGAAGAAAGTCAAGAAGCCTCGCGACGAGGCCTTCTCGCGTGACAGAATTATAGCGTGAAACGTCGAGGGGGGGCGGATTCCGCCCCCCCCCCCCCCCGGCCCTTTTAGGGTTAATCTAAGGAAAATTAAAAATTACAAACAAGAATTAGACAAATCTTCATCCACCCATTCTAATAAAGCAGATATTTGGCTTTACATGTAATCAATCCTGTCTCTTGAGTTTTTTTTTTTTTTTTTTTCCCTTCTTTATTGGTTCGCCAATTCTTCAAATATACAGTACCACATGTCAGACAAAATCTTCTTAGCCAGCTTAGGAGTATGATGTCAGCAGCTGGCCTATATTTTCATTGATATTTATAAGCTACAACGTCAATATAGTGAATGGATTTATATTGTCAGGAATGTAGATCAGAGCATACCATGCCTTGAGTGTATTACAGAACATTGGGTAGGCAGAAACTTCTCCAGCTTCAGACACTCCTGAGACTAGCTGGTTTCTGTTGCAAGTCCCTGTTGAACGTGCAAGACACTCTGATACGATGGCCCCAGTGTTCAGATTTTGGCTCGATTCTTAAAACTAGATGCAATTTGATGAATGCCACGCAGCTTGTTTCTTGCCAGATTCTTACATGTATGATGTGGGCATGCCACTGCATGCGTGTTTTATGTCTGTGACAAATTTTGTTTTTGCTATGGACTTGTTGCCTTGAAGTTCAGTCTACATGATATTTTCATTGCATTTGAATCTGCACTTTCCATTGAACAAATGTCCTAGCTACAGTTGTAAGGTGACCAATATTTTTGTCCCCGCCGAACGAGTTCGAGCAGGGGACTATGAAACGGGCTCCGTACGTGTGTGTGTCCGTGTGTCCGTCCGTCCGTCCGTCTGTCTGCGTCCGTGTGTGATCAAAATGTTCAATTTGCTACTTCTCTGTCATTTATGAGCCAATTTTGATTCTGTTTGCTTTATATGATAGCACTACATGGGAGCTTTGAAACTTCTACACAGAATTTCAGTTGTGACCTTTGACCTTGACCTTTGACCTATATTGTACATTTTGCTTCAAAATGCTACTCCTTCGCCATTTCTAACCCGATTTCGATTCCGTTTGCTTTATGTGATGGCACTAGGTGAGGCTTCAAAACTTTTACACAGAATTTTGACCTTTGACTTCTTTGACCTTTGACCTTGATTTTTTACATATATTGCACATTTTGTTACATAATGCTACTTCCGGCGGGGACATATATTACGCACCGCGTAATTTCTACTTTTCCTTGTTACTATTATTATCATTCCCAAGGATATTTTATGTTAACTGCTGTTTTTAGACATGGACATTACTGGGTTCTTTCATCCAAGTAATTTCTAAGTAACTTTTAGTTTTATGATTGTTTTCATACAGACATGTGCAGATGAATGAAACTTGATTTCTGTCCTGTAAGTCATTTTGTAATGTAGAAGCAATAAAGAAGGATTTACCAATGATTGACAGAAAAATTGTCAAAATGATTGATTCATTACATTTGTTGATTACTGAATTCATTGACAGAGATACTTTGTGTACTTCTTCTTTTTTTTTCCTACATGTTGGGATTGAGTGAAACAGAATTGTTGATGTGATATGCACTCTTTGATCTATAAATACCCTTATAGTAGTAGGAGTGATTCTTTAAGAAGCTGAAAGTTTTCATGATGATGACAAATATTGTAACAAAAATCTGTTTATGTGTGCATAGGCTTCAACCAAGGTGGACGAGGTGGCTTCCAGAATGATTTCTTCAGGAACAAGCAAGGTGGTGGAGGTGGTAATGATGGTGGAGGTGGGGGCTATGGGGGTGGGGGATTTGGTAGCATGAATCAGGGACAGGGGCAGATGATGCCCAATAACCCTCAGGGGGGTAACATGGGACAGACCATGGGAATGATTGGGCAGGGGGGTAATATGAACCAAAACCAACTCAACCAGGCAGTGCTAGCAGCTGCCCTGAACCAAGCCGGGCTTGGTATGGTAGGCAGCCTTTTAATGGGAGGTGGGGGAAACATGGGTGCGGCCCTACAGGCCCAGGCTGGAATGACACAGCCAAATGCTGGCACTCCACAGGCAGTCACAGGCCAGACCCCAGGGAACCAGGCCATGCAGACAGATGCTACAGCCTTTCAGGCACAGCAACAGGCTGCCCTAGGGTGGGGTAGCACAGGGAACCCCTCCCAGGCAGGTGGGGATGGTTCAGGCGGACAGTTTTATGGGAGTACCAACAAACAGCAGTCAGGATGGTGAGGGATACATCAAATAAGTCACACACACACACACACACACACTCAGCTGACCTCAGTCTTAGGGTTTTCTTCTTTTCTTTACTACCCAGTGTCATAAGGATTTATAGTTGGTTAGATTGCATCCCAGCGTTTTGTCAGTGGCATCTACCTAACAACCATCCTTTCATTTTCTATGGTTCCTTATGTGAGGGGGGCTTCTAATGGTTTGGTAGGTGGTTATGGTTTAAATTTCTGAAGGTAACCAAAGCATCCATGTTCAAACCGTATTCACTGTGTATATTGATCTTAAGCACCTGCTTACTTGTCGGCCGTGACAGATCATGTGTTCATCACATATACATGTAGGTAATTGGTATACCAGTGATATTCCTTTGAAATCATATTGAAATTGTACCATTTCATCTCACACGTGTGGTCATAGAGTAGTCAAGTGTGATGTGACATCAAAAAGCAAAAGAACCTTCCCCAAATAGTGTGTCCGGTTGCTGATGACCATTTCCACAAGCCTTCTGTAGCAAAAGATGTTAGGCAATTGATCAGAATTTCTGCATTGGAGTTCTGTGAAGCTTCAGCATCTATCTTCAGCAGCCTGTGAGTAAGTTTTTACAGACACTTCTGTATCATGCATGACCATTTCCATTCATGATATGAAACTGACTAGCTTGCTTACTAAATGTTTTCATTAGCATAGAGAGTTCACAAAATATAGATGATAATAAGCATTCTATACTGAAGCAAAATGTTTTTGTTTGTTTTTTTGTTTCATATTACACAGAGGTAAGTATACCAGTGAAGTAGGAGTTTATAAATTTCCTCCATAACACAGAAAACCATTGTGTTATGAGGAATACTCTTTCAATTTCAGCTCTTTTCTAACATAGTGCCAAGAGAAATTTATGAATTCTTTGACCAGAATAAACTGTTTGCATGGTACTTCAAGCTGCTGTCAGTATTGCATGATTATAATGCCATGTTATTCAAACAGTGATATATATTTTTCTAAATAAACAATATGAATCCAACCAGACAAAGTGTTCTGCATCCGTGCACAATTGAAGTGTCTGAGGGGAAATTTGACTGGATGGTGTTTGTATCCCTTCCACATTTTGATTTCAAGTTTTGATGAGATGACAGTGTGTAGAACACATTGTGTGGGTTTCATGCATGAGTGGAATTCTAAATCTGGGACATATCACTGGTCATGCTTCTGGAATGAAGTGAAAATGTTTTTGCTCGTGTAATTTTGACTGTGTTGTCATATGATCTGTATAGTGTTATCTAAATGATGATGTGTTTTATATAGTACTCCAGAAAGTGTTGTTGCAAGCAGCTACATGACATGCTTCATGCCTGTTGTGGTGAATTTTAAATTTAGAATATGTTTTGAAGATGGTTGGTAATTGACATTGAGGAGTGTCAGTGTTTGTGCATTATAGCTTGCTGTCTGAAAATGTAGCATTGCTGATCCAAATCCCATTTTGAATAGACCCATTAACCCAGTTCAAAGCATACAGAATGTCAAGTACTTGTGATGCTGTTTGGTGAAGAGACAGCCATATACTAGCGAGCTGCTCTGTGAAATTATATTACTCTGTTCAGTTAGTCGGGTGAAATTTGTGTAAAAAATGAAATGAAGTTTGGATACAGGAAGCTTGTGGATTTGAATTGTAAAGTGTTCTCAACAGTCGATGTTTCTGACTGCATTGGATACGTGAGATGATTGGCAAGGCAGTTAAGTGTTTGTTACACAAACTTCTGACAGATTTGATACCATGATGCTTCTATGTGTCATTGTGGTGGACCTGTAAACAAAATTAGGGCTACAGATACTGTGTTTTGGAGTGATTTGTAAAGCCTGACAGTGAGTGTTTCTCTTATCTTTGATTGGAAATGCTCTCTATGCATTGATGCTGGGTGACCTTGGGATCTCATGTCCAGTGTTTCACTTGAGTAACATTTTAGCTTATATTGGAGCAAAGATTTGCATATTGTGGTATCGACACAAAATAGGTAGAATCCAAATAAAAGCTCTTTGAAAATATTCTATAAGACTGAGAATCTGTTTTTACCAACAAGTAATCTTTGATTGGATTGGCAAACATGAGATCCCCAAGTTTGAAGTGTTTTTCCTTGCCATGTTCCTGAGAGAAAATCAATTCCATATGATGTGATGATTTTACAGTATTGATGCCATAACTTTGAAGACCTAGTGGTAACTGCATTGTTATACAACATAATACTGTGTGAAAATGATAAACTGGACCCACTGTACAGGCTGTGGAGATGATGTTGACGATTGTGAACAGGAAAAAAGAGTTCCGTGTAACATGATGTTCAATATTTGAGTCTGTATTTGTAATGAAGTGGTGATCACATAATGTGACAACATTTAGTAGCATTTCTAAGTGTAGAGGTGTTTACCATGAGTGCAATGTACATAACATGTGTGGTATATATACAAAGGTTTACAACACATTACTGCTGTAATTCATGTCTGTCTTAAACCGTGCGGTTAAGATTTATAGAACATAACCGAGCTGTGTGCACTTAAAAGTCTTGCAAGAAAAGAGAAAACACCACCTTACCCCTTAGTTACAAAAACTCTCTCTCCAGGAACCTTGTTTTTTCTCTCCTCAAATAAAAATAAAGAAATAAAGAAATAATGAATGAATAAAGTCAAATGAACATTCAAATGCCACAGTAAACTTGATTCCAAACCGAGTGATACGGGACCGATTGTGATAGAACCCACTTAGTAGTAAGGTAGCAAATTTCTCTTGAAAGTATTTTTTAACAGAAAAGATCTTCCCCACACATAGTTGGAATACATCATTTATGTGATGCCTGTACATAGATACCAGCTTTTTGGAACTTGTTATTACAGCGAATCAGTATCAGTTCGAGAACATTGTAAACATTACATTACAATCTCTTCTACTCAAGATGGGGGGGGGGGGGGAATGGATGATAAATTTTCCTAAAATAGGACCAGTTTTGGTTGGTTTTTTTTTTTTTTTCATAGCTGCAAAGTTTAGAAGTGATGGGGCGGGGGGGGGGGGGGGGGGGACCTGGGAGTAATGTGATGTGACCTAGACCGAGTGTCTGATGATCAACTTACCACAGTTTGGTTTCAAACAGTACATTTGGAGGACGTGTGAATATGGTTGGATGGTAAATGCTGATGTTCCAATTTTGTAACAGATTAACATATGTATGACTTTGTCTAAGTATATATGGTTGTTGGTCAGAATGTGTGGAGTTTTTGTTGAAGACGTGGGTAGGGGAGTGAACTACAGGGGAGAACAGAAAAACGGGCTGTATATAACATTTGGTGTGATTTTAATGATATTTGTATTGGTTGTGATTTTGTTGTGTTTGGATGTCAATGATGTTATTTGTAGATGCTGTGTATTTGACTTTGTGTAATTGATGAACAATGTTTTACTGCAAAGAAGGCAGTTTGGGTGTGGGACTGTTATTCCAGTAAATTCATCTGAGTAGATGTGATCAAATTATGGTGAATTGTTTCATGCGTGCTCCGGTAAATGCCCGAGTTGTTTTCTTGTGTACTTGAGCATAGATCAATGTAGTCACACAATGTACAGATCACAACATTCATACTGTTCTGTGGCTCACAATTATCTGTTCAGTGCAGAGCAGTACAGAAGATCAAATTTCACTTGTCATGATAATCATGTTTTTACATCGAGATGGACATGTACTTGCTGTCGAGATTTTATTTCAAAGTTTATCATGACTGTTTATGAAATCCTTCGTGTAATTTGAACATTTCGACTTCTTGTGAGAGGCAGGCCAAATGCTACATACACTTTATATAATTTAGCAAGAATTACAATATGAATTGTCAGGAATTTTTACACACACACACACACACATACGCACACACACACACACACAAAATCATGATGCAATACGACTACACTGTACAGGTGTGCTGAAAAACTCATCACTAGATCTAAAGATGTATAGAAATAACTCACAATCACAAAAGAAATCAAAGAAATTGGAGCCCAAAGTCATACCTTTACTGTATTTATACCCAGTCCATAAATGACAGGATGCAAATACGTAGGGCTATTATGTACGTTGTACAATACACTTATCATGATATTTTGATCTTGTGGTCTTTGAAGAGAGAGGGAGAGAGAGAGAGACGTGTAACCACCACTGAACTTATGTACATGTACAGCTAATGTAAGATGTTATCGCAAGCAAACCCGTTTCAAGATCATCGGGGATTTTCCCGTTTTGCGCTTCAGAAGAAATTCCCAGTCTACTCACACCTGTTAATAATTCTCCAGAGTACACGTTTTAATAATATGCACATACACATGTATAACACGTTACATGTACATACCCAAGATTCAGATCTTTTTGTTGAAAATTTTAATACGAACTTGCCAAAGTACAATCAGGTCGTGAAGTGTTGACGGATTTTTTTTTTTTTTTTTTTTTTCGTCGCTCAAAAGCTCCTCTCAGTCTCGTCATCAGTCACGTTCAGAGAGGTCCTTACTTTAGAAAGACTGCGGTTTCGTGACAGAAAAAAAAAATCCACGCGGTTCATGAAAAAGCAAATCCCTCTAAAAGCGTGTTCGCCCCGCAAAGAGGTGCAATATTTTGTAGAAGGATTCACTCTTATCGACGACACAAAATTAGTTTTTAATCACTCTATATTATTTTCATGTAAAGGTGTTTTTTTTTCCTTATTTATCATAGTAATGTGACGAACAATCAGGGTTTCGTCGTGCCGATCGGTTCACTTGGCAGGTGCGAAATTCACTGCAATGCGCCAACTGTACAGAGCCAGGACCGTTGTACGCTTGTGAGCAGCAGCAGGAGGGACTGCTGCCCTCAACGTCGACGGGATTATAACAAAATGGCCGAAATGCAGCAGTCTCAAATAGTCTTAATTTTAGACCCTTTTCCAAGCCTACAGAAAATGAAGGAAACGTCATCGCCCTCATTGTTACCGGTACTTCGGGTGTGAAGAACGTCTTGGGTAATTTCTGTCGCACGTTTGTTAGCTTTTAATCGGTTATTTTTTGTTTTGTTTCCGTATTCAAATAGATTCACCTTGCCCATTCAGCTGTATTTACAAAATAAGCCTACAAAATAATCTATAGAACATTTTCATGTGTTCATTTTTTGTTTCAAATAGTATTCGATTTCCTTCCTCTCACCAATCATTTACAATACATGAAATAATTATATCACGTAGAACAAGATCATTGATACAAAATGCCTCAGATTGTATCTTTCAAAATTTTATGTACAAACTGTGGTAAGTTGTGAGGGAATGACATGCTCACTTTGCCATTTGCATAATAACTATTCACGTTGACTGTTCAAGAACTGTTTCCCCAAAATAGCGAAACTTCATAATGTCCTAACTTCCTTATTTTCATCCGATTTTGATCAAAATTATACTGTTGAACTCGTAATACTTCACCCTTTCTTATCAGACTAACTTATATTTGGACTGGATATCCCCCATTAAAACTCTTCACAATTTCCAATTCCTGTACATGTATAATGGACAGTGTCCTTGAATGTGTAAAATGTAATGATTGTTGATTTTATTTTCTGGATAATCGATTGTAGTCATATAACCGTCTTGACTTTAAGTCACACAATTTGTATGACATTCAAATATCAAACTATTCTTCAATAAAAAAAAATAAAAAAAGAAAGAAAGAAGAAGCTTTGACTAGGCTGAACACGAAGAGCGCCACCTCTCGTCGAACTGGAAATTTCGATATAGATACAAGTGCATGTAGCCTCAATGGCAGGATTGAAGTGGAACATGTGTAAGGTCACTGTGTTTTCTCACTGCAGCAGACATGCCCATCTGACATACCGATACATACACATTCTTACACACACACACACACACACATACACACACACACACTTGCTTGCACGTTTCAGAAATTGGGTCTTTTCCTTTGTTTCTGAAATGATACACCACTTTGTCATTTTAGTGGCAGTAAGAGTCATTTTACCTTGTAGTTGTGCTGTGAGTATGAATCTTTTGGAAGTATTTCTTTCTTCGTGTCAGCTACTTGGGAAACATGGTAATTTCTTCTGCTAATATTATTCTTTGTAAAAACGAATACTTGATAATGGGATTGACAGCAATTATTATAGTCCAAACTCATTTGATCATCCTAACCCCGTACTGAAGTAAAGAAAACAGTCAGAAAAAAGATAGCCACTGATCAAAGACAGCATCAGATGATGATAGGTACCTATTATGGCTTTTGACCATCACTCGTTATGGCACGATCGGTTTGACAAACATTCCTTGCGGTCTTACATACCGATATATCTTGTTGTCTTAGCGCTGAATTGTGATAAACCAGAGTGGTTTAAGATAAACCCCACGAATATAAAGCAACGAACTTTGAGGAATCATGGAACATTCCTGTTAAAGGGGATTGCTAGTACCTGATCAGTGGGAATCAGTGGGAATGCTGGGGGATGACTGTTCCAATCCTTGTGATATTCATTTTAGAGAGCATTATGTATCTATTGTGGTGTGAAAATGATTTGCTTGAGAATGGTCTCATATTCAAGCAATAGTTTTAACGTGACAAGCATATTGCTCCCTTTCTTTGTGTTTGTATAATTTCTTGCTCTATTAACAAACTCGACATGTAGAAGATTGTCAGTAGTGGCTGAGCTGGAGAATACTCCCATGCCTTATGGAATACAATGTATGCTTCCACCAAACAAAGCCACAAGGACTTTGATCAAGTGGGTTCTACCATGACTAATTTGAGCCACTATAATTCATTGGCATTATGATCTCAAGCTAATCAATCATACTCTTCGTTTCGATAACAAGCTGAACGTTCTTAAGGTGGAATAGAAATATACAGCGGTCTGGGTTGTGACAGACTGACTTTCTGTTTGTCTCCACCCCTTTTAAGGTTCTATAAATTCTATCCTCTC
The DNA here is from genome assembly GCF_964275005.1 of Diadema setosum. Classification (NCBI taxonomy): domain Eukaryota; kingdom Metazoa; phylum Echinodermata; class Echinoidea; order Diadematoida; family Diadematidae; genus Diadema; species Diadema setosum. The sequence continues at coordinate 38,216,378 of NC_092699.1, read as the reverse complement.
CCCCCCCCCCCCTCTTGTTACTATGATTCCCTGGTGTCATAAAATGCCGATCTGTGATAAAAAATCACCACAGTTTGTATAATTTGTATGGAGATGGCTTGCAAGATGAAACTACTCTTGGCAGTGAAAAATAAACACACTCTTCGGACAGAAAATATTACCAGCATATTCCGATTTCCCCTTATAAGAAGAGCACAGTAACATTTAGGAAAGATTCGCTGATATCCGACATGACGGGAACAAAGTCACTGACACAATATTCTTCTTTATGTGAATCCGTTACAAAAGACTATAGTGTTACAAGTTGGATAGTTACAATATTGGATAGGGGCCAAAACAATAAATTCTCCATTTTCGTGCTGATATGCGTAATTCCCCTGCCGCGGGGACCAATTTAAATAAGCAAACATGAATAGGAAAGAGAAGAATACTGTAATGAAGGTCAAGGGGGTCGCCTTCATCACCGTTAATTTGCTAATGTACTCATCGTCGGCACATAGAAACGAAGCCAAAGTCTGCCTAACTAAATATTGATCACCTAAAGGAGAGACTACTTGTGCCTGGCATGAAATTACATAAATATCTCCACAAATATTTCCTCGTCGTGCAATGTAAAATGTCCACAACGCATTTGAATGGATGATACTATAGTATTGGTGGAGATAAGAATCGGGCTTTTAATGTTTTGCGAGATACCAAGAAACGACCTATTAAATAATACAGAGCATAATACCACTATTCTATGAGGAATTCAAAATTTGTAAGATGAAAATAGGTTTTGGAATGGCTGAGACATCCAAAACAAAGGGTAAAAATGATCCTAATAAAAGGTGGGTCCCACCTTTTACTAGGATTACTCTGTTTGGATATCTCAGCCATATCAAAACCAATTTTCATCAAATAAACGTTGATTCCCTTTTGGATTACGCGCTCTTTATGTCATAAGAGGTTTCTCATTATATTACCGAAAATGTTAGAAACCTGATAAAGTCTCAGTCCGGAACTATACGATCCCTTTAATGTACATGCTATGGTACAAGATGTGTAATATGCATGGATGTGTGTAGTGTATAAAATACGAGGACTTAAAGAAATCAAATCACAAGTTTAATGTATCACGTTATATTACGTTGTTGCTTTGGTTACTAACTGAAAACAGCGGCTAACCTATTGCTTCCATCAGGTAGAAAGGAAGTCAGTCCAAGCCTCAATGAAGTACGAACACACACTCTCTCCTTCTCTCTTTGATTTATTATCAGCGTTTCCCATTGTCGTATAATTCTGCGGGCGTTTACAAATATCTGTCAAGACTGCTAAGGCAAATGGTAAACAATATCGTAATTTCAGCCAAGATTGTCTCCTGTCGCTTTGATCTCTTGAAGCCAATTCAAAATCTTTGCATATCAGTTAAAACTTTGAAATATATCGTACACGAATATAGTGCGTGGAACACTCACAATGGCGCAAGACGGGAAAAAGGGATGCGAAGGAAATGCATACAAAAAGAAACTTTTGTTATATCGTTTTATTTGCGGTCTGAGCATGAGAGTGAACAAAACGTCAACAGGTTCATTGTTGGCCTTTGGGCCTATACTTCTTGTTTAATGCTTATATGGAATGTTGAAACCTTCTTTTCTCTTCTGCTTATATTTTTGAAGATATCAAATAATGACATCATTAATGTCTTTCTTTTTTGTCACGTGATGTAGAATGTCTATGTCGTCACGTGACGGTACGAGCTTGCAGAGACACATTAATACCTTCAGCATTGATTGTTTATGAGGAGACAGGAATACTTTCTTTTTCCTTTGCGCAAAGCTTATTATAGTGTATACCTCAGGGGCCCACATTCTGCACGCTTTGTCTTTTTAGTGGGTCCCTCCATTTTTCGAAGTTAGCGTATATTGTTATTTCATTTTCATCACTTCAGTTTCATGACAACGTTTATTACTCTTAGGTTCCACAATATGGTATACTCTTCTCAGTTTACTTTGTTTTGCTTATGAAACCTTATTCCCTGTTACCTAAGAAAGTGAATCATCTTTTTTCGTCGAAAATGAAATAAAATTTGAATTGAATTGAATTGAATTGAATTGAATTGAATTGAATTGAATTGAATTGAATTGAATTGAATTGAATTGAGGATACACGCTGAAGAGCAGTCCTTTATAATAGGTAGAGAGTACCTGTCTACCATCACGATCATGGAAAATATCATATTTTCATTCTTTTATTTCAGAACTTTGAGGTCCTAAACAGTCTATTATAGTGTCAAGCCATATATACGCATATATTATTTGTTTTCCGCAGCATGAGGGGGAAAAGAGAGTTTGGAAAAGTTTTGTGTGTTTTCGGGAATCTATATCAGGACTCTTCAACGGCAGTTAAAATGGCATTTACCTCAAGTATCGTATTGTACATAAGTTCTGAATTCAGTGAATGCAGAATATCAGAAGTATATACCTATATGATGAAGTTTGAGGAAAATTGGACAATCCGTTCGAAGTAATGGATTGTTAAAGTTTTAGTTGAAGCCATCATGTTTCGCTATCGCTGAGTAAGAATAGTTTGATTCGGATGTCACAGTAAGGCAACGACATAACAAAATGAGAACTCACCAAACTTTCATTACCAAAAAGTACACATTCCGTAGTATACTAACGTATGTTACGGGTAATTTCCCGCCTTTCGAAAGAGGCAAGTCAAGTGCTCTGCCATCAAACTAGAACAATGAAAATATGACATTGCGTCTGTATGCGAGTACATGTATAACACCTTCATGTCAGCAACATAATATTATGTAAACAACATTATCGCAGGAGCGCATGTGTGTCCTATATGGTATCTATACCTTGCATTTTGCATTTTTTGCCATATCTCGGAAATGTTTCATCGTCCTAGTGTTGTATTAATTTGGTCGTAATATGTGCAATTATGATAATAGAAATGCTGTTTAGATAACTTTGTTATTTGTTTGTAGATGTACGAGAGAGTGTGTGTATGTATGTTAGTCTAATTGGAGTTAGTAGAGAGGGAGAGAGAAATCTGTGCGACTATAAATGCTATATAATATATATATATATATATATATATATATATATATATATATATATATATATATGTATATATATATATATATGTATATATATATATATATATATATATATATATATATATACATGTATATATATATATTATCATTATAATTTATATAGTGTATGGTCAGACGGGTATATCATTCAGAGATATGATTAAAAATGTGTTGTGTGTAGATTGAATGTATTTTGATATGAAAGATAATGTTTGCTTAATAAGAGAAGATGGTGAGAATATATATATATATATATTTTTTTTTTTTAATGAATCAAACTGATTATTTTTGTAAAATTGTCGTGTTGATTTGAGGAATGTTTATAATATCAACTGCATTAATAAGAATAAGTGACCGGTATATATACACAACTCACACATACTCAACTTATTTATAATAATGAAAATATTGGTATTAAAATTGTAATTGCAATATTGGTGTTTGTTTTTAGTAGTACACATGAATTTCATCTTACAATAGATAAGATGAATATGTTTGATCTTTTTGTTATTCTATGCACTTTTTCTTTACTATTTTGTGCCTACTTTTTAATGTATTCATGGTCCTTTGTGTACAATGTCTGCAATCAAGCCTGCGGGCTGCGATGGATATTGCTCAATAAAATACATTTTCAATTAAATTTAATTACCTACCTAATATAAGCGAGTCTCTCTGTTCACATCTGTTGATAGAAAGTTGAGACCAAATCTCTCAGTTCCTTGGAAATAGCTATTGAGGTGTTCCATAACAATTTTTATGTTTCGATTTCTCTTTGCATTCGCTTAGAAAGTCTGTCGGTTACCTGTAAACTGGAGACGATAACATTATGTGATTGTTATGTAATATCTGTAGATATTATTTCATGTATTTTGTGTAAGGAGGTAGGCCTGTACATCATCACTGCACTCAGTCTACAATGTCAGGCTGTTAGAATGCTCTGTATGCGATGAAACACTCCATTTAATTGAAGCACGAGACATGACTACCAATGAAATAATATTCCGAAACTTTCCGCAAGAAGTCATTAACAGATACGGGCAACTCCTGTTAAGGTCCTCGGGACTAGCAGTTTTCTTTCGTAAAATTGAAATTTCGTTGTAGCCGGTATGCTGTAAAGTATATCCCCAGCAATAAATAATGATGATTTGAAGATCCGAATTTTTACTTCGCAATATCGATAATTTCGTTATAACCGTGTTCGCTATAACGGAAGTGCACGGTATTTTTTTTTTTTCTGTACAAGACATTTCTGGATCAAACTTATCCTAATATTTTGATATTGAAATATCAAACTTCCCATGAAAAGCAGCACAAACAACACAAAACTTGCCGCAACCAGGCAATAATAGATCACAACCCCAAACACTCATTAACAAATTCAAATTTTCCCTCACTTGTAAACATTAGCAGATCAAATATTTGGTAGTTATTACAGGACCTTTGAACTTCGACATTTGAGGTTATGTACACACAGTGTGGTGTCAAAGCAATTTCATAGGGTAGATTATAATTATTTACACCAATATTCTTGGGAAAAGCAGCACATATTTGTAACATGATTCGACTGCACTTGACCTTTGTTCAAAGACAACGCCTCCCTCCACTCGGTTTAAGGACCATGATTACACAGTGAGTGTTTATATACCAGATATATGTTTCATAATCACAATTTTTGTTGTTGTTTTACTTTCGTCCATTGCGGTTCTATCTGATAGATGAAACGTTGGTACACCTGGCTTGCAGAGAATATCCAGTGCAGATTCAAATTGTCCTTCGTATAGATAGAGTAAGGGCAAACCCTGAAGAATCGGACGAAAGAAGTATATTCTATAAAGTTAGAGACATTTTTACGAAATGGTAATAAACATCGCATCCAGTAAAAGTTCATTTTCATTTCATTTTATTTTCTGTTTCTGTTTACTATTTTAAAACAGCATCTGCATCAATTCAAAATATGAGGTACCTCTGAGACTAGAGACAGGGGCACAAGTTGGCGTATGGCAAGTGAGGTGCATGTATATAACAAAAACTGGTGGAGTTGAAACAACTTGTGTTGTTACTTGTGATAGGTCATGATCACCTTCAAACACTTCTGACAGTAGTCACAAATTCCATAATCTATCAAAATGTCCAGAACAGCTCGAAACAAGTGATGCTAAAGTCTTTTCAGTATCAAATTGAACAACGCCATTCCACAAAACAATTGAAAAATAAAGTGAAAATAAAATGTGAGATGTTATTGCTGAGTATAGAGTTTACATCTATACATAGTGAAGTCTTAATTTGATTGGTCAGGCTTTCTTTTATTTATTTTATTTATTCATTTATTATTATTATTATTTTTATTTTTATTTTTTTTTATTTTTTTTATTTTTTTTTTGGGGGGGGGGGGGTCACACATTCTATGATCCATCAATGAGGTCCAGAACAGAAACAAGATCGTAACTGCATATAATTGATCAGAAAAAAAAAAAGAAATAGAGGCATGGCATAATGATGGTGTCCTATCCAAGCAAAATATAGGATTTTTTTTTTTTTTGGGGGGGGGGAGGGGGGTAGTCTGGATTGCTTTCCACACAAAGTCTTTTTTTTTTCATTTTGGATTTTAAAAAAGTTATAAAGCCATCACTAATCAAAATAAATGAGGTCTCTCTTTACAGACCACAAATCGCATCTTTCCGGACTTTTCGACAGGAATTATAATATATTATATAACAAAATTGTATTTAAGAATACTGAAATTGAACCACACTGAATATTTTGCGTAATCTACATAATTATGATACATACATGCACGTGTCTGAGACTCCATAAGAGCATGTATCCATGAGAGAAATGCTATCCACCAGCTGAGGTTGTTACGTAAAAATGTGATTTCGTCATCACCAGAGCGTCGATCCTTTCTCCGTCAGTTCACGTAGACTCAATACACGAGACTTTCCGATAACTGCAGAAAACAATCTTTATGTTTCAACTTAATAATCATTAAATTTTATGTACAATAATTGCTGAATTAGTGATTGATTGAATTTTCACATTGCTAAAACGCATAGTTCGCCTTCTTGACAAGATAAGTGTATGGGAATATTTGAGATGAATCATTACCAGGTCTTTGTTCTAACTCATTGCAATCGTATTTCTTTCAAGATAAGATGCATGTCAGCTGTTTGCGGTTGATGAAGTCTAATGTAGGTTCTTGAGATTGGGACGAACGAGGCGACCCTAGTAAGCGAAGTATAGCTGAGAAGACCGAGATGTCCAAATAAACAAAGTAGCTGAGAAAAGGTGACCGATCAATAAACTGAAATGCTGAATACGTACGTGTACTCGCTAGGTGATTGTTGTGTCGTTGCATCGAAGAGAAAGAATGTAGACAAGAGCATGAGTTCTCTTGTTTCCCTAGATGCCATCTGAGTTAAAATAATTAAGATGTTCTCACACAATGTAATTATTCCTTCCATGAAATTTGTCTTGAATTCTACTGCTACCCTTGTCATCATTAATTGTTATTATCATTATCATTCTTATCATTTCTGTGAAAATGGTATAGCCCAGTAAACACGAACATTGACCAGTTACCTCCAATACGGTTATTTTCCCAAATATTAATTCAATACACGTTAACACATGCACCTAGTTCTCATCGGCAGTGGGTTCAAGTCCGGAATGTAAGCCAGTGGAGTGTGGTAAGTCCCTAGGGATTTGGAATTAGATCACGCAAACAACCAAGATTAATGTGTCTACGCGTCATATAGTCTTATGGTACCTCTTACATAACCGTGTCATTTCCTCATTTCCATGTTATTTGAAATCCTGAGAAATCAACCTACAGATCGATAATTATACACAATACACCATCGTTCAATTATACCAAGGATATAAGAGGACTCTATCTCTTTGGTTTTACCATGGAGTTATATGTACAAGACATCATGGTTTACTACAGAAGGGTTTCCCGGGAAGATTTCAGCCATGTCTGTCAGAATTTCTGCCCTTCTCCTTTGTTCCGCTTTCGTTTACCCTCCCCCCCCCCCCTCCCACCCCCGGAAAAAAAAAAAACCCAACACATTATGCAAAGAGAGAAATGACCTAAACTTTTGGAAAGGGTCCATCTTAACTGTTAACATAGATGTATTTCAACATCTTACCTCAACTTAATCGTCTTAATCAACAATTGTCAATGTTGCAGTGGTGGACCCAGGCGTGGGCGCACTGAGTGCCCCCCCCCCTATAATTTTTGCTAAAACAAAAGAAATAAAAAGGAAAATGGGGGTGGTGCGCCCCACCCCCATTTAATTTTGTAAAGGCGCCCCCTCTTTGCGGAATTCCTAGATTCCTGACTTCTTCTTCTCCATCATGGTGGATCCAGAGGGGGCGCACCCTCTTTATTTTTGGTAAAAACAAAAGAAATTAAAAAAATGGGGATGAGTGCGCTCCCCCCCCCCCCTCTTTAATTTTGCAAAGGCGCCTCCCCTTAGGCTTTACGGAATTCCTGGATCCGCCCCTGTCCATGACTATACTGAATGCCTGCATGGGGTGAAGGTGCAAACCTGATGACAGTGGAGAGACACACTATATACCGTATGTAATCTCAAGTTAGTCACTGTGAACATCGCGCAGGGCATGTGATGTGATCATGACCCCATGGCGAATGAATAATTCATGCATACTCAGGTTGATCGTTCTCATTGATTGTTCAGGTTACAATAGAGTCTGTCACGATATCACTATAGAAACCACTATTATCATTGAAAACAGACCTCCTACAAGCTCATCTTTTCAATCTGATTGTTATCATTCACATCAAAACATTGTCAGAAAGAATCAATTCAGTAAATTTGCTTTGTTGCACTCATTCAATCCAGGGACGTGGGACCTCCCTGTTCAATCTATCCATCTCCCATAATAGTGTTTCCCCGTTTAGAGAGGAATGCTAATAATATACGATACATACGAACATGCACGCAATCACACATTGCTGACCCCCCCCCCCCCATACACACACACACACACACACACACACACACACACACACACACACTCACACACACACACACACACACACACACACATACTTTTGGCTCCTAAAATGATAAAAAGAAACACAGACACAAAATCGGGGATGGTATCACACACATACACACACACACACACACACCTAAAATGTTGCTTAGTCCTCCAGTAATGTCTATAAAGTAAATTCCTATAAGGACCTCTTCGCGTATGATACAGTTTTGAGTTACCTTTATACATTTCACTACGCATTAAATGAAACATCTCTTTCTTTGCAGAGCTTGCAAAATATATTTTACGGTGACTTTTTTACATGCATGCAGCTTAAACCCAGAGAGACGTTTTCTTTAACTGCATACACTCTCAGACAAGCATGGGAAATGTCGCCAAAAATACATATTGTGTGTTTTGATTCAGTGATTGCAGATTAAAGAGTAGAATATTATCATCAAAACAAAGAAAGAAATATAATGGGTTCTGATATATAACTGAATTCACATATTCATCTTTTTTTAAAGTCCTCCTTTTATGGTTTTGGTATTTTATGTATTATCTATTATAAATGTAATGACAGCAAAACGAGCTCATGGTTTATGGAACCCAATTGTTTACGCTATATACATGGCAACAAGGATCGTATAAGAAAAATCTATAAAATTGTATGGTATGCAAATGTCCATGCATGCGTATAGGGACCTCACGGAGACTTCCCTCAAAATTCTGTGGTTTGGGGAAGTTGAAACGATCAAATTGACATGAAAATATGTGTTGTTATAATGACACAGCTGTATGTGTCTGGAAATCCCCTTCCCATTCTGTCTCCCTTTCTCTCCCCCCCCCCCCTCTCTCCCTCTCTCTCTCTCTCTCTCTCTCTCTCCCTCTCCTTTCCTCTGTTCTGTTCTGTTCTCATCCATTCTCTCTCTTTTGAGGAGTAGGGGGAGGGAGATGATGTGGGGGGTTTTATTTCATTAAAAAAAAAAATCCCATTTCGTTGAGGGCCTTTCTCACCTTGTGCATGGCTCAGTATGTTTTAGCAAGCTTGTACTTTGTTTTAGAATAATGCAGGTATCATTTATGTGACTCGAAGTGGGTATAGAATTACAGTGTGTGCTTGACAGAACTATACAAAAGTGTACCTCGCGAAGTCAGCATGCAATGTAAATGTTGGATTTTGCGATAGAAAATGGATATGCATCGTGATGTTTAGATCCTAAACTGATTTGTTCAGAGTGACGAGCAAAATCTGGACGTTTGCCTACCGCAGTATCCCTTTGGAAGATTTGCTATAAATTGATCAATCGACAGTGTCATAGTGTTCGTACAGCGATGATGATCTCTATAGTGTAGAGTCTGTGATAGCACTTGACTTATTGTCCTCATAACCCATAAGTGCTACTAAAATGCCATACCGTAGTATTGAAGTTGATTTTAATATCAGACAAACCGAACGGTATATTCATCTTAAAGCCACTGTTTACCATTGGGAGCAGTGATTCAAAAAATGTTCGAGTTTATTCACATTTGATGCATTTATGCATAATTCAGTTGCATCACAAACATCCGACCAATACCATATTAACATTTCGCAATCAAGTCACAAAATAATACAAGGAGATATTACTAATTTTCTTAACAAACCATAACTGTCGACGGTTTATTCTCATAGAAACGATTCTAATAAAACTTTTGTTCACATTTTGTAAATTCAAAAATACTTGACATTGAGTAAAATGACTACTATTTTTACAGTGGTTGTTTCTATCCCTGACTCACATTTCAGAACTTATATTTTGAAGTACTAAAGCTGTTTCATCTGTAAAATAAACGGTAACTGCGTCAAGCTGTTTTATTGCAACTGATTGACAAATTGCCCTTCATCGACGTATGGCTATTACACTCTACTCTAAACAACGAAGGGCAATTTATCAATTGTAGTTGCAATAAAAACGACTCAACGAAAGATTATATATTTGAATAATATGCAAAGCCAACTGCCATGTAAGGGAGGTATTGAGAGCCATCACTGCCTATCGGGAGAAGCTGGGTATAGTCTGGTCAGGGAGCTGTCACCTCCCTGGTATAGTGGATATGACAGCCCCTGTCTGGCAATCAGGGGGTCATGGGTTCGAATCCCACCAGAGTGTGTATGGCCATGACCTTTTTTCTCTTATGGTTATCACTCTTAAAACTGTTTTAACTCTTTGTGCATATCTAAATGGATGAAGGGCAAAATTTCAATCGGTTACAATAAGAACGGTAGAAGTGTCATCCAAATCGGAAATATTATGAAACCCGAGAGTGCACTGTTTTCAAAATCTGGTACAATATTATGACTTCCCAATGTCAATCCCAAATACTGTCTCCTCTCACTTGACAACAATATATTCATCGCCCACAGTGTTCTTGATATTTTTTTCTATACTCGGCACAATCAGCTGCACGCTTGCTTCCACAGCTTTAGAATCTTATTTGCATATAAGTCAAATGTGTCTAATAGAATCCGGATCCAGGAAGGCAAGATCAAGGTCTACTATCTCCTTGATCCTTTGATGGGGACCATTACAAGTGAGAAATCATCGCTTCATAGGGGTAAACAGCGTTTCCAACCCAGAAAAGGTGAAGGAAATAGCATCATTGCGCAAGTTATAATGGGACCTAACTTTTTCGTTTTGTTTTGTTTTTATTCTGTTACTGGAACTTTGTACAATCTTAGGAATCTTGCAATTTGTGTAGCAACTCAAACAAACCCTATGCCAGTTTTATACAACATCGTCATCGAGTGATGTGCGTTTTGAAGGATCGGGATAAAAGGGGGAAAAATCTCGAGAATTTTTGCTCCATCTTCAGCGCGCACACACTCGCAGCGGTACAAATTATCGCGCTATTTCTTAAATTATTGCGATAATTCTGAATAGTCGCAAGATTTCTTGGGATTTGGAGCACGATACTGATCGCGCTATTTAGTGAAATTTACATGTGTGTCCCCATCACTGGCAAAAAAACAAAAAAAATCTTAATTGGATTGCGATGCAAATCTTTAGGTTTGTGTCCCGCTATTTCGCGTCAGTTTGAATCGCACTAATTGACCCTGTAACCCTCCTGGACCCCATTTCATGAAAAGTTGCTTTGAGGTAGCAATATATATTGCTGGAATGACAAGTGTCATATGAGGCAGCAATATATAGCTGGAATGACAAGTGTCATGGTAGTGACAAGAATCCAGCTTCCTGATTGGCTGTCGGTATACGGGAAGTTGCTATTCTCGCAAGAGTTACTATACATCCTGACATATTTATATGATATGGGGCCATGTTGTTTGTATAGGTCGGTGGGAGACGAGGTTGAGGTGACGACACCCCCTCCCCTTTAAACAATTCCCACAAATAGAATTTGCTGTTAACCCTATAAAGCCCGGGGGCACATTGTGCCCCCCCCCCCCCACCAGATTTTCATTTGCCATTCCTTCGCCCTTAATCCGATTTCAACCAAATTTGGTGACTTTTCCTAAAATCTTATTGCGAACATTTTTATATAAAATTTAGTTATATTGATGTTGCTGGTTGTCATGGCAACCATAAACTGACAACCATGTCAGTCAGATTTTGCATCTTTTTTCTGTTCCCATTTCATTTTACAGCGTTACAGTGTATGAAATGGATGTTTCTTGGCTGAAATTTGTTGAAGGAGCAAAATTTGAAGTAATATGGCCCTGGAAAGTTTTTCTTATTATTTCCTTTGTTTTTATGTGACAAAGGCATAAAACAATAGATATAATAGAGATAATTAAAAACAGTAATATTTTCTAAACATTGTCCCTCCTCTAATTTGTGTTAATTTGATTCCTTCACCCAAGTTATGCCTCTAATATCATTAGTTTATCATAATATTATCAATTTGCAATCTCAAGATTCCACTATTATGCAAATATGAAATGTCATAACTATTACATGTACCCGTCCAAAACATTTCATCTCAGGTCTCATAATGTATTTCTTTATGTTGATATGAATAGCGCCCTCATGTGGTGACCTTGAGAAATTTCAACCGTAACAAATGATAATATTTCGCTTGCTTATCATTTGTGGCAAATATGAAAATGATTGGTATAATGGGGATAAAGAAATTATACAGAAAATCATGTTTTTAGCATATTTCCTATGTATTTCTTTATATTTTGGTTTATAGCGCCCTCCCTGAGAAAATTCAAATGTACGGTCATGTAGGGTATGAGTTACTCTACCCATGTGCCAAATATGACGATGGTACATGAAATAATAAAAAAAGTTATATAGGGGCAGAATGTGCCCCCCCCCCCCCCCCCCTTGGCCTCCGAGGGGTCAAAATAGCTTGGGCTTAGTAGGGTTATAAACATAAACTCACTGTTTCGATAAACAATGTAACATAAAAAATGCACGTTTGTCTTTCGATAAGTCCGAATTTGATAAAAGTCTCATCATCTCTGTTTGCGCTTTACTCACTTTTTATTGAAGCGAACATAAAGGTCCTGTTTACCTTTGGGAGCAGTGATTTAGAAAATGTTCAAGATATCACATCTGATGCATATGGTGTAGGTCTGTTGTATCACAAAACATCCTACCATATATTCTTTTTTTTTTTTGCAATAAAGCCTAAAATATAAGGAGATATCAGTATTTTTCTCATTAACCTAATCCATAACTGTAGATGGTTTAGTCAGTAAACATTTTTATTATAACTAGGCCTATTGTTCACAATTTGTGTATTTAACAATACTTAACATCGATTATGCGGATTCAAATTTTTACAGTGGTCGTTTCTATCCCTAACTCACATTTCAGAACTATTTTAAAGCACTAATGCTGGGTTTTTGTTTCTTCTGCAAATGGTAAATTATGCCTTTAACGTGATGCGGAGTTTAACGGGTACGTCACTATTGGGCGGTATCTCTTCAAAAGAATGGTTGTTGTAGTCTTGATGGTGTGTGAAATAATCATCTTGATTCATTCGCTTTATATTGTGGTCAAAATGAAAAATGTACACATTCATAACGAAAAATGATGAGAAAGTTTAAAGAAGGAATAATGAATATATTCAAAATATGATTTGCGTTAATACCTTGGAAGTTAATTTGGCACCCAATGAGTCCTATATGTAGTATAAAAGCCTACGTCACATTAACGGAGATTTGTAAGATCACGAGGTGGGAATATTAATAGTTTGGTGATTAATTTACTGATCACTCATTGTTCATTGATTAAAATGATTTCCACTTTTGCTCTCTCTGTCGAAATAACGTTGCCAAATAGACCACGCACCGAAGAAAGAGTGAAAGGAAAATTCGCTCTTTTGTACCTCTTACTCACAATAAGGAATGTCAAAGTGAAAATGAAAATTACATTCCAGAAGTAGGCCCTACATGGATTATCAAAAACGGTAGAATCTCGTCAAGAAGCTAAGCCTGTATTCCGATGTCTGTTTTGGAACTTGCTTTTCCCAAATTGGCATGATCGAATTTTTGAAACATAGAATGAGTGAGAAGTATTTTGTGAGTGTATTTTCATGAATATTTATTAATGAGATCTGTGACCCTCCGAGTCTTATGACACTGTCCACGCTATTCCACGAATCTTGCCCCTGACTAACGTGTGTAGGCGTGGTGATCCATGGGTCGCACACATAGTCAGAATGCGACAGCCCGGTGTGTGCGCTGTGTGTGCATATTGTGTACACATTTTGTGTAAAGATGTGTATGTGCAGTGAGTAGTCTGCTACCTTGAGTGTATTGAGTCATGCGAGGTGCGTTCGTACGGTTCGCACACGACACTGCGCACTCTGTGTCTCCTGTTTTATTTTTTCTTTGGTTATCAAGCAACGGTGATCGTTCATTCATCAAGCTGCCCGGCCCGGCGAAACAAGGCGAGGTCGAGCTACGTCCACCCACTGGAGAACATACAAGCACGAGACGTAAGGCAGGAACACGAGAGCGCAAGCTGAAGGAATATTTGCCGGGAATCTACCACTCCTACATCGCTACCGTGCAAATGTGGAATTACAGACGCGAGGAGGAAATAACGGCAAGATGACAACCAGTACGGTGAAAAATACCTACCAGCCGATGACGGCAAATGCCAACGGAGCGACAAAAAACGGCCGCGCGGATCACAGTACCTACAGCGTTGCGATCAAGGATAAGAAAAGGTAAGATGAAATAACGTCTGGATGGCTGGCTAACATGGGTAGTCGGCCGAAAGCACGTTTCAGTACGTCGGCGAGTGTATGATCACTCATTAATATCATCATGACTACCACAGCAAAGAGGCTTGGCTTGGTACAATATGCGGGGCTTGGGTGACCAGCTTCACATCTCTCGCCCTCAATATAAAGAAGGCAGCCTGATCGTTATTTCCGTGTGTGAGTGAAAGTTTATAAACGGAAGGTTACATTAGCATTAGTACATCGCGTTTTGTTCCTGTTCGGCTTCAAACGAATGGTTTTAAAGGTAATGGTGTGCCTTTTGCAGTGGGGTCTCTCTATGTGAGTCAAGCGGCTGCAAAAAGCGTGTCGCCAAACCGACGACGTAGAGATCGATATTGTCGCTGGGTTATGCGTGCTACGAGACTGCGAGAGAATTAATAGCATGCACGCTAACGTGAGTCGCATGATTACAATTACTGTTGTGCGGTGTCAACGCTTTCCAGTGCAAAGTTATGCAGGTCGTAACGTTATACGTGAACCAAACGGTAGACAGGTGTTGAAATGATGAGCATCCTTTCTCTAACGGCCTAACGGGAATCCCTTTTCTTACGTGGTTACGAGAGTCAATGGGTGACTCATAGCTCATTGATGAAGTTATCGGTTCAGTTGCTATGAATGCGCAGACGGGATCGCGGGGATCTACCGTGTCGGCTTCATCATCATCGTTACTACAATATTATACACTGATTTGTTTGTATTCTGTAGTAACTGGAAACCGTTTAATAGCCAACACTATAACTTTCATTAACATAACTACATCTACGATTGTAACTTTAACACCCGTCCCCTCCACATGCCTCCCACACCATATCTACCATGATAACAGCTATTTAATTGAGCATTGAATACAACATCATGTGTGTAGACTCAACTTGTATACCGTGAGTCTATGGTTTGGGTGACCAAAATGTCAAGAAACAATTCGATCATGAAACTGCAAGCATAAACGTGTCAATCCCTTTACAATGAAACCATGAAAACTGTGCAATCTGGGGGGGGGGGGGGTTTCATGAAGGAACTTGTCTGATAAAATATCTGACAAGTCAATTCTATCCGACAAGTTTTGAGAAATTCTTTAGTCTGATTGGCTGATTTCTCTGAACTTGTCGGATATAATTGACTTGTCGGACATTTTACCCGACAAGTTCCTTCATGAAATGCCCCCTGATCTTCCTCAGTGCACTGTATACCCACGCTTTCGCTGACCGATAATTATTACATGATCCGATCATGAAACAAAATCACCGAGTAGTAAATAATCATACGTCTCAATCTGCGTCAAGAAAGTGAATCTTCAGTGATATTGATTGCCCCCCCCAAAAAAAAAAACAAAAAAAACCCAAAAACAATAAAATTACCAATAATGAAAGTCTGCGGAAAATTTCTTGAATCGATTATTCATCAGACCTCTAGTTTATTCATTAGAGAGAGGGAGATAACTGTGTATATCGTGAACAGATGATAGTGGGCTGTATATAAAATATATTTTTTGTCGTTGAAAAGGGAAACCCATAAATACACCGCATCTGGATTCATCTCATATGAATATTGACGTGTGAAAATCAGACTCGTTCACACGATACATTGAACTCTGTCAGTTGACTGCAATATAAGTGTGTATTGCTCACAAATACACACAGAAATCTTTATGGCTGTTGGTTATAAAAGCCATTCATAAAACAAACTGCCCAAGAGAGATACCACCAATCATTATCAGCGAAGAAGGATCAAATCAACAATGAGGATATCCACCATTTATACGGCTCTATCAATATCTTGATTTTTGCGGGTAGGAGTGCCAAGGCAATAAACATGACACAAGGCTGTGATGCATGCCAAGTCAGTTAGCGTATAAAATATTTACGTGTGCAATAAAGTTAAACAGTACATATCAATCATGAATGAACTCTTTACATTTCATGCCAAATGTAGCACGTATTGTTTAATGTATGATGACTTACTCAAGTTGAAGTTAGAAGTAAAACTGGCAAAAACTATAGTATGTATCTGTCACTGCGTTGTATACCGTTCCGTTAGACCAGAACAAAAACAATCAAGGCGATAAGAAAAGATCGTCCATTGTGACGTCTTTTTGAAATTTTCCATAAGAATGTGATTTACCAGACCTGTGCGATTTGATAAATTATTAACACTGCATCGTTTACATGCAGGTACAAACATAAATGAATATAATTGTCTGTTATGGTGATCGTTTACGGTTGTGATATCTTCGCTTAAGATTTTTGTAATCACTGATGCAGATTGTTCTGGGTGCAGGTGTAATTGACCTTCAGAGATCTTCGTGACTCCGACCGTTAGGATTTAACAGAGATATTTGGATCATCACCTGTGACACAACTTTACCCTGCCAAGTGACGTCACAAGGCCAACCTTGACAAGTTGTCGTGAATTCAAAGTTCGTTATCGGTAGGAAGATGACACTGGGCTTGATCAATGGTATATAGCTCTGACTATTAAGCCCAACTTCAAACTGGGATATCACCCTTGACCCTGCCAATCTATCGATAAAATTCCCACTTGCTGTGGAACAGGGGGAGATGTAGGGGAGGGGAGAGTAAGGAGGAGGTTCAGGGAGAGGGAGGTGGAGGGGCGGGGAGAGGGAGGGGAGGGGCGAGGAGAGGGAGGTGGAGGGGCGGGGAGAGGGAGGGGGAGGGGCGGGGAGAGGGAGGGGGAGGGGCGGGAAGAGGGAGGGGCGGGGAGAGGGAGGTGGAGGGGCGGGGAGAGGGAGGGGGAGGGGCGGGGAGAGGGAGGTGGAGGGGCGAGGAGAGGGAGGGGGAGGGGCGGGGAGAGGGAGGTGGAGGGGCGAGGAGAGGGAGGTGGAGGGGCGGGGAGAGGGAGGGGAGGGGCGGGGAGAGGGAGGGGAGGGGCGAGGAGAGGGAGGTGGAGGGGCGGGGAGAGGGAGGTGGAGGGGCGGGGAGAGGGAGGGGGAGGGTCGGGGAGGGAGGGGCTGTGATTAGTTGGTTTGTGTTTCCTTGGTTTATTTAATCCGTCCGTATGTATTGTGCAGAAGTCACAGCATTTGAACTGTCAAAGAGAAAGAAAAACAAAACTGTTGTTATACGATATGCCCTATATGCCTTCATCCATCGACCCTCCCCTGTGGAAACATTTTTTTTTTCGCTTGTTTTTTTTATTTATATGTTTTATTTCGAAATCACATGAAATCACAATATTTACAAATAATCATCAATCAGCAAAAACGAGAAAAAGAAAAAAAAGAAGAAAAAAAAGTGACAAGAGCAATTCAGAGATCCCCTGTGGAAACATGGCATAAACATACCTATACTCACACATATAACGCGTTTTGTTACGCATTGCAAACCAAATGCAAGTCAAGAACACAAGACTAGAATAATGACATTTTTCTAAGTGAGGTCCTAACTGCGACTGCCGTCCAGACTGCCGATCATTACAAAGTGAGAACCGCTCAACGGGGGACCCTTTGTCATCCTGCAGCTTGAAAATTAAAATGACACAAAACAACTCGAATTATTAGAGCTATATTTTCATCCGTCTGTCGTCCGTAAGAGTGATTTAGATTTTCCCTGGTCGCAATTGAGTCCATTCTTCAGGCCTGACACCGGACTGTGAAGTACATGTAGGTTAAATCACTTGACCTGTCATTCAGCCACACAGCCAGTGTGTCACGTGCGGCCTGCGGAAAGTCTTTCCGCACGAATTTCCGTCCTAAATTTTATAGCCTTGCCTTCAGACGCTTTACATTTAATATTAAATTTGTTATTGTTTCTACCACTGTTGCTTTGACAATTTGTCCTTTTCTTAAATCCCTTGTCAGCATCCGTTTGTTGTTGTTTTTGTTGTTGTTATTGTTATTGTCATTATGCTGAGTCAATTACTTCAAATAAAAGTTGTTACTTTTGGCGTCGCTTTTTGGAGGGGGTGCAAAAATGGGCGCATTCTTGGAAAAAAAATATATATGTGTATTTTTACAATACTGCAGAGATTTAAGGTGATTAAGTTTGATTAGCCCTAATTCAAAAATTAAACGTAATTAAGACTTAAAACTTTCAGGATATGTAGCCCACATATATGAGAGACAGTGGAGATAAAATCATATGAAACCTTACATTTTTCATGTATATTTTAAACAATATGCCTTAAAAATTGGCCATTTTAGGACACCAAATTTGTGACATGATTAGTACCCCTAAGATCAAATGCATCATACTCAACTAAATTATATATTTCTGTAAGTGTTTTTGACTGATCTTATTCCAGAACATGCCTATTTGGAATGACATGTAAAGAAAATCCTGTTAATAAACCTTTTTCATTCCTAAAATGCCATTATAAACAGTGCGTAACGCGTGTTACGCTTGGTGTCCATGCGACAACCGTTACACAGAGATCCTAGAAAAGGTTGATCGGAATTCTGAAAATCAATGCATTTTTGCTGTTTTAATGAGCTCAATGGGGGGTGAAAAATATGTGACTTTTGTTCCAAAATATTTACATCTTTATGTCAAAATTAACAATGGTAAATCAGCAATTTTTTGGTGTCCAATGTAACCACCGTTACACATGAGGATTTGATCTTTTATTTTGTACATTTCCAATACTATTTCCTGGCCTTTCTGATTTTTCTGAGTTCCTTTCCAGGATAGGTATCCAATAGAAAAGAATATAAATTATATAAAATATTTGGGAAGAAACTATTTGCCTCTTTCTCTTTAGTGTCCAATCGCGACGCGCGTTGCGACACGCGTTATGCATATTTGGAAAATGCCTAAATAAGTACAAACAGTAAAATTCTGCACTGTTATCACAATACATTAGTTACATTATTAACAAATCAAGTTTATAAATATTTTGTGATCAACAATATGTGTTTAAAATTATTTTCAATATTCTATGTAACGGATGTTACATAGGACACCAAGCATTTTCAATGGATTTCCCTATAGGAATGTACACAAAATAACATTTTTCTGATTTAATTTTTTACAGAGCTTTTTTGTGCACTATCTCTCTGTACAACCCTGAATATCAAGAAGTCACTATTCATTAAAATGAAGCTTATTTTGAGGTCATTCTAGTGAAATTTAATTTGTAGTACAATGTCACACTTTCGGTTGCAGTATTGTAAAAATACACATATACATTTACTTTTGACTATATTTGAAGAGCTTGTTTGCAAAAACCGATAAGTCCATTTTTTAAGATTTTGAAGTATGGTCTCTGTCATAAAGTACAAAATAATGGTTTTTAAATGATATATTGGTCACTACATATAAAGACACATTTTTGAAGTTTTGGCCAAAAGAAGCAAAAATTTTCTTATTAATCTCTTTATTTTTCTTGACCTTTAATCGCAAATATCTCCATTTGGCAAATATGGACTTATCGGTTTTTGCGAACAAACTCTTCAGTCCATGGCGTATTCATTCGTAAATATGTTTTTTTTTTTTTCTATATGAGTACAACAGACATACAGATTGTATATACTGCATCGTTATGCTCGTTATTTTAAGTGGGAACATTTCAGTTCACGAATTTCTTACATCTTACGTCTTCAGGTGTGCAAACTCGCACTCACCTACATATGTCATTGTTGTAGGGATGGTGGGATGTAGGCCTACAACTCACCTACGTGTGAGATTGTTGTAGGGAAGGTGATGGGATGTACAACTTGTACTTTCCACCCTCACAACAAGTGAATATTGTATAGATGAAGAGTTAAGTGTTCAAAGTAATAAATAATGGGTAATTTCCCTCAGAGAGAAAAAAAAAATAATTGAGGAAAGAGGAAGGTGCGAAGATATGGGTGAATGATAAAAGAAAAGAAGGAATGAATTTTATGACACAATGTGATGCAGAGAGTGAAATGTGCTTTACCATTGATCTTAAAGCAGTGCGAATAGAAATGGTAATTAATTGGGCCAACAAACAACACTGGCAGCGGAAGTTTAGACCAACAAGGATTTTTGTAAAACGTTTTAATGGAGCTTGTATAATGACACGTGATATTAAAATAGAACACACAAGAGCCCAATAAGAGTGAATTTACCATACCTCGGAAGTATACGCTGCTAGTCACACGGAGGCAAGTAGGTACTTGTATACTCATAATGCAATTTAAACCATTCATCTATTTGCGAGCATACCTTCAATCGATTAGCACACAATGTAGGGAACAAGGGGCGAAAGACTGGGAAAGAAAGATGGCGTCAGGCTGCTGAAAACGAGGAAATGTCAACATACATCGTCAAACAATCAATGGACTCAAAATACAGCAGGTGTCGCGGGCATGGTAGATTCATAAACAGTAATTATTTCTCTAAACACTGATAGACATGTGTTGTAGTAGACAAAAACTGCAGGCGTATACATTAGTCTGAATAAATGTAGCCGAATAATATGATTCTCACAAATTGAAATTTATCGTTTGACGCAGATGTAATGCCAATTTCACATTCTCGAGCTTTTCCGTGCAGGAAATGACATGGCCTGATATTGATATAAAATCGCTCGATTATGATCCATTATCGCTTCAGTGATTCTGTGCCAATTACATGAAAGCTGTGCTGTGCACATGTGGTTAATTCTGAGATCAAATTGTATAATAATGTATACATTATGTATTTTGTATATATATATATATATATATATATATATATATATATATATATATATACATATACATACATAATGTATGCATTGTGTCGCATGTGATCACATCTTTCTTTTCCTTCGGGTTCGCGATTGAAAAAAAAATATATATATCACAAATTATAGCTCTTACGTTCTAATACATTTAGAAATGTATCACATAAAGTTACTATTCTCTATATTATTATTTATTATTGTATATATATATATATATATATATATATGATTATTTTTATTATTATTATTATTATTATTATTATTATTATTATTATTATTATTATTATTATTATTATCATTATTATTATTATTATTTTAGGACGGAGACTCGGTATACACGTCTGGCTAATTCAGTCATCCCATGTTTATTATGATAAGACGATTTACGATGAGAGAGAGGGAAAATCAGATATACACGTGATTATGTTAAAAAAAATTCAAACTACAGTTAAAGCTAAAGGAAGATCCACATTATCTCGTTAAATCAAATTGAACCATGAAAGTATTGTTAGTTTTATGCAGAGGAAGGTACCACTTATTTGCTCTGGAATGTGTCGTCATGGTAACAAGATGCGCTTCAATGGGTCAACTGTTGAACTTACTTGCTCCCTGCTCCACACGCCTTGTTTAAAGGGATGGTACAGTATTGGTGGAGATGAGAATTGGGCTTTTAACTTTTTGCGAGATAACAAGAAAACACTTATGAAATAGTACAGAGCATACCATTTTAAGAGGAATTCAAAATTTATTTGATGAAAATCGGGGTTTGGCATTACTGAAACAGCCAAAAACAAAGAAAAACAAAGCGATCGTAAAAAAGTGTGGGTCCCACACTTATTAGAATCGCTCTGTTTTGGATATCTCAGCCATTTCAAAACCAATTTTCATCAAATAAACGTTGAATTCCTCATGGAATTACATGCTCTTTCATATTTCATAAGAGGTTTCTCATTATCTCACCAAAAAATGTTAGAAACCTAAACTTGCGTATCAACCAAAACTATACGATCCCTTTAACCGATGTTTGAGCACGATATACACTCTATGGATGATAGTGATATACATTCCCAATTCATGCACGGTGCCTCTTCGTTAGATTAATGATGCCTAATGCATTAAGTGAGTTAGGCTAGTGTCCAGACTCGGGTTTTTTAACCGTTTATGATAACATTGTATCTGGACGTATTCCACCTGCGATGAGTAAAATTGTCTGAACCCCATCATGGTTGTTACTTTCTTCAATGTCCATTAATTCCGACACCTAAAGGACTGGACTTTCGCTTGCTTACAGTCTACAGAAATACGAAGACAAATGGAAGGGGGCGAAAAAACGTGCCGAAGCATGAAAGTAAAGCTACGTACATTGTAGTTTGAGGCACTCTCAAAGAGGTATCTTTGGCACATCGTCATAAATTCTAGCAAAGATTTTCATTCAGCATACCTTGATTGACGGGTTCTCCAGAGCAGAGGGGTTCATGCTGACGGTCGCTAGACATTTTGGATATAGCAGTTTGAGTACTGAGTATTCGAAACGAGCGCTCTCAATATTGTCTTATTTTGAATTTTCATGAATTTGCATCCGAGGATAGTTGCCTTGAAAAGGTAAACCATGATTTCAATGTGGTGGTTGATCAAGTCATGTCTCTAATAAGGATATATCTTGCAGAGGATTCTGAAGAAAGAAAGTGTTGAGAAGAACGCTAATCTTGGTTTTCAATCTTTGAAGAGCAGTGTAAAATATCGGTATCAATCACGTATGACCATCTCCTACTATCATGACGATCCCAATCTAGAGTATTGACAAAATACTCTAAAAGTGGACGTCAGTAATCGTTAGTCAAACAGTCATTATAGATCCTACATTTTCCACCCTAAGTAACATTATTTTTGTAATACACCTGTGCCTTATACACTCTCACTAACTGCACTCTGACGAAATGTCGATCGATGCTTTTTATACGATGAGTAATCTGGTAGAACCAATTCAGTTTCATTATGATAATCAGAGTATTGAAAAACTCAAACATAATAGAGTGTGCTCTATACACTTGTGAGAATCATTTGACTATGCATATTCTGTCACGGCCATGGTTCAAACACAGCTTTTGTTTTGTTTTTGTTTTGTTTTTCTAAATGCGCTATCTGATCCACAGTCTACATAATATCGAAGTTTTCTCGCTGACCATAATCAACATCTCTGTATTTTTTTTCGCTCCATCAGCTGACAGAGGGATAATACTTGCATGGGACACACCCTTTGCCGTTAACTCTGGCTACAGAAATTTTGTTCCCTGTTTCAACCATTGGTTAACACTCGGTTGAAAGAGACGGTTCGATGAGCCCAGTATAAATGCACATGATAATTATCTCGATGTGTAGACTACGATTTTGAATTATTTGGGATCTTCCAATCGAAAATAAAATCATAAAAAAAGTGTGACGTGTTAGGGCAATTATTGAGAATAAACTGAAGTTAATGTAATTATACCAATGAGCGAGGTCCTGCGAGCTAAAGTTACATTGCATCATGTATCTTTATCATTAATAATTTCCACATCATGTTTTGATGTCACTGTAGGCAATAACATTTCAGGCAAAGTTTACCGTAACATACATTGTAGCAATCACTTCCTTTTTCCCATTCTCCTTTACGATCTACAATGTACGTCGTGAGTGCTTCAAAGGTAGAGATAGCCGTATGGACAGAGTGTATAATGCCTGCCAATCGATATCCGGTTACTACACACATGAATCATTGTGATGATGTTTTCTGATCCCATCAATGCACCACAGAGGTTGTATCTTCATGATACCACCGGCTCCTCTCTTTCGTCATTTTTAGTTATCGTTTGTGTTAACATCTACGGAAGACGGATTACCCCCACCCCATCCACTACCACCACCACCACCGCACCAATGGACCAACGGTTCCAATACACTAGCATAGGACTATGCATGTTGTCATGGCACTGCATGGTGGGGTTTCATCAACTATTATAGTGTTCGACGCCGTCTTATTTTACGCTCAGTGTGATTACACAATGGTGAAAAACTGAAGGTAGTTTGAATTCACATCTCATATTGCATCAAGTAACGGGCGGGCGGGCGGTGTTTGGGCAAATAATGCGTGCGATCTGAGCTAATTGAAGACTGCATTGTGTTTCTCAAACCTACTAGTGTCGTGCTGTTTTCTTTGTGTAGCCTCTCATTGGTGAGATGCGTGAGGGCAGGGTCAAAGCTCACTAGCCAAACAATTAAAGTGTTGCGCTAACCTTGCAATCCAGCCGAAACATAGCAATAAACTCTCTCGTAATTGTATTGCTGTACTGGACATGAACCCAACAATTTGTGATCGCATAAATCATGTCACACTTTTGAAGGGAGAAACTGTGAGAATCCGTTTGCAAAGTCGCTGTTTTTAATACTGAGTAATTATATAGATTTGCTAAGTATGGGTCGTTGTAATACTCCATCCTAATACCCGTCTCATGGCCTTTATACTCTGTTGGCCGTAGTATACAGTCTCCATATACTGTCGGTGAATAGGTTTCAGTTTTCCTTCATATGCCTTTCAACCAATTACATTGTTAATACGACTGTTAGAGCTGTAAGATCATCACTCTAATCACGAAATTACAATTTTAGTAAAAAGTACACGGTTTGACGGAAGATTAATACTTGGCATTCGAAGAGACTTAGAGAAATAGACATTGATAGATGCAAACTGACTTATCTTAAGTTGAGTGTATATTAAATCGATGTGTTGTACACAGTTGATTACAGTAAAACAACCTTGTACATTCCGGCAACTCTTCACGCAAACCTCTTTTTTTTTTTTTAATTGATGTTGACTTGACAAGCCATGATATACAAGCTTTTCTTTACGCATGCAGGGTATGTCCTGTCTGACAATGGGCGTGTTAGCAAATCATACTCACCTCTTACAGTTACAGCATGGGGTTATCTATAGGCGTACTCGCCTATAGTGTTTCCTTGCTTATACATCAACTTCCATGATAATTTCCATGACAAAATGTGTCAGTTTACGTTACAGTCGTCGGTCTTTTGTGCAACCCTTAATGATGGTTGTTTTCATTCCCTCTACATGGACAATATTGTGGTAACCTGTTAGTATTTGCACATGGTATATACACATCGCTTCGATCCGTGCTATTCAAAAAGGAAGAAGTTATATTAAATGTTTTATGGGTAACAACGTATAAGATTAATCATCTCCCGACATGCCCTTTCTGTGGTAGTTTGAATTTCCTATACCTCGCTGCATTAGTTTGTTTTCACAGTTTTGTTCACTTCTTTGTCGAGGGCATCTGTAATATATTATTCGTATTTTATAGAGCAGTTTTATGCTTTAATACCTAATTTGTGAAGCTTTTTCTTTCTCACTTGTTTTTGTATATTTGCTTATGTTTTGTTTTGACTTTAAATTAACAATCATGCCTATATTGTAAAAATGAATTCATTGTCAACCATCTTCATTTTGACTCCGTACTACGATGTGTGGTTCTTCTGTATGTAGGGATGTTGAATTTTCAATACCAGTGAGAAGACTTTTTTAATCAATCTTTTACTTCCTTGATGTGCATCTGATGATGCACATCAGATAATTTTCTTCGAGGCATCTGTGTTTTAATCGGTGATATTATAGTGTTTTTTACTATGCTGATCCATCTGTGATGGATTTTTATCCTTATGTGTGAGAAATTAGCGAGAAATTTTGACCTACAAATTGGACCAACGTTTGCTCTGAAGTGGAAGCCCAAGCAACACAGCTCTACGGACCGACCTCACGTGTGTGATAGTGCAATTAAGATTTTCGTGCATCCAACAAGTAACGCACCAACATATGTGCCGACCGCCATCTTGGATTTTATGCCTTGTGGGATGTTTTTAAACATTTTTCGTAATAAAAGTATTTGTATGGTTATTAAATAAGTGTTTGTTTTGGGAGTATTTTTTATGAACAACGACACCCTGCATTATGGCGATTTTACAGTCATTCTGGATCCCAGCCCTAGTAATGATTCTCAGCCTGATTATCAGAACCAGCAGCAGCACAGCTGAACATGAGTGTGGCGTCAACAGAGAAAATCTGCAATCAAATATCTTCCGTGACAACTGGATGGCACCATCTTCCGCCCTTAGTTTTTCGCAACACAGATTATACAAGCAAGAAAACCAAGTGAGCATGTTCCATTACTCTTTGTATTTGTTGAAGTTAAAATCACCAAGAACAATGTTGAGTGTGAAGAGGGCTAGACTTATGGCCTTTGTGTATGTTTTGCTGTCAGGTGATATTGAACTAAATCCTGGCCCCCGTAAACCAAAGTACCCTTGTGAAATTTGTAAGAAAGCAGCCAAATGGGGACAGAAAGCTGTTGAATGTGAACAGTGCCAGGGTTGGTTTCACGCTTCATGCCTGAAAATGAGTGATGACATGTATGATTATTTGTCAGATCATCCTTCTTTTTCTTGGATCTGTTCTAATTGTGGAAACCCAAATGTGTCGTCTTTCTCTCTAAGCGCTACCAAGTTAGAACTGTCCAACAGTTTCGACCCATTGACCCAGTTACCAAGTAATGCCATTAACATTTCATCAGATGATAGGCAAGACCTAGACATTGGACAACCTGTTCAAACATCAAGCCCAAACCCAAAACCTAAGACTCCAGTGTTTAGCAGAAAGAATGCAGGAGTCAATCCCAAGGACAACTATAAAAGAAGGAACAAACAGAAGCCTGAGTTAACAAAACGGATGAAAATGATTAATTTGAATTGTCAGAGTATAAAAGCTAAATTATTGAGCTTTGAAGCAGTATTGGTTTGTGAGAACCCAGATGTGGTAATCGGGACTGAGTCTTGGTTAAACAGCTCTATTTCTACCGGGGAAATTTTTCCATCATGCTACAATGTTTTCAGAAGAGATAGAGCAACTGATCAGAGAGGTGGTGGAGTTTTCATTGCTGTAAGAGATACTTTCCTTGCGTCAGAAGAACCACATCTCCAAACAAACTCGGAAATTATATGGATCTCAATCCACGTGAAAGGAATACCACCCTTATACATAGGTGCATTTTATAGACCACCATCGTCAAACTTAGAGTACTTGGAAGAGTTGGAATTATCGTTATCAAGAATTCCAAAGAATGCATCCGTGTGGATCCTTGGTGACTTCAACCTACCACACGTTGATTGGGAATCAACCGTCTTCAAACCTGGTGGCCAGTACCCGGCAGTGAGTAGGAAAGTGATAGATATTATGAATGACAATAACCTACAACAACTTGTTAAAGATCCTACAAGAGCAGAGAATATACTGGACCTGTGCTTCACAAATCGCCCTGCATCTGCAGAATCTGTGAAGGTGGATCATGGTATTAGTGACCATGATATGGTGATTATAGAAGCTGTGTTAAAGCCCAAAGTTAACAGACCACCCAAGCGGAAAGTTTACATCTACAAGAAGGCGAACTTCGAGGAAATCAACAGGGACATGGAAGATTTCAACAAATCCCTCACTCACGATCGCATCTCCTCTTCAAGTACGGAGGAACTTTATACTGACTTTAAAACAGCCCTTCAGTCATCAATCCAAAGACACATCCCCTCTAAGATGACCTCAAGTCGTTTCTCATACCCATGGATAGACAGATCACTCAAAAGGGACTACAGAAAGAAGAAGAGACTCTACAATAAAGCGAAAAGGTCACAGTCTCCCACTGACCAAGAAGCATTCAAAAAACTGAGAAGAAGTATTGACAGGAGAACCAGGAAGGCATATAAGAACTACTTGAGAGATGTTATCGGGGCCAGCCTAAGAACCGAAAACCCTAAACCTTTCTGGAAATTTATTAAGGCTAAGAGACAAGAAGTAAGTGGAATTCCACCCCTCAAAGTCCGTGGTAATATCATCCCAGGGGCAATGGAGAAAGCAGAGGCATTTAATGAATACTTCTGCTCAGTATTCACTGACGAAGATGACAACATACCAGACCTAGACGGTAGTAATATCCCGGATATAGATGATATTGTGATAACTGAAGAAGGAGTTCGTAAACTGCTTTTGAATATCAACCCGAATAAAGCTGCAGGTCCTGATGGAATACAAGGAAAGGTTCTTAAGGCCTGTGCAGGTAGCATTGCCCCAGCTCTGCAAAAGATTTTCCAGAAATCCATCTCTACCGGTGATCTTCCCAAGGATTGGCGCACCGCGAATGTAACACCTATTTACAAAAAAGATGATCGTTCTCAACCACAGAGCTACAGACCAGTCTCCTTAACCTCGATCGTTTGCAAATTACTCGAGCACATCATCCATGGCCATATCATGAAACATTTTGAGAGGTTTGGAATTTTAGCTGATCAGCAGCATGGCTTTCGAAAAGGCAGGTCGTGTGAGTCACAACTTTCAGGCTTGATCGACGACATACAGAAAGTTTTGGACAATAGGGGCCAAGTTGATTTAATAATATTGGACTTTAAAAAAGCTTTTGATGTAGTTCCCCATCATCGTCTACTTCATAAGCTTGAATATTTCGGAATTCGAAACAAAATCCATGTTTGGTTGAAGAATTTCCTAATCAACCGCCACCAGAGAGTTCTTTTGGAAGGGATCACCAGTGGTCCCTTACCTGTGAAGTCAGGCGTTCCACAGGGCACAGTGATGGGGCCACTGTTGTTCCTCACCTATGTTAATGATCTACCCAGTAACCTCTCATCTAAAGTACGCCTGTTCGCGGATGATTGTATTTTGTATCGTGGGATTGAAACCTCTTCAGACCAAACTTCACTCCAAGCTGATATTGACACACTTCGGGCCTGGGAACAAAAGTGGCAGATGGGCTTCAATACTTCCAAATGCTTCGTTATGACTGTCACTCACAAATTAAGACCCCCTCAGTTCAGTTACTCCATGGGAAACAACACACTAAGTAGAGTCGATCATTACCCATACCTTGGAGTTGAATTGGCATCGGATCTGTCTTGGACCATGCACATCAACCAAGTAATCAACAAAGCCAACCGCCAGCTTGGTCTGCTGAGAAGGAATCTGTTTAGCTGCGACATACAAACCAAAGCCATAGCTTACATCACCCTGGTACGTCCACTCTTGGAATACTGTCACGCAGTTTGGGACCCAAGTCAACAAAACAACAAACAAGCAATCGAAAAGATCCAAAAAAGAGCTGCAAGATTTGCATGCAACAATTATGACAGATCAGCTAGTGTAACGAATATGATGAAGCAACTGGAATGGGAAAGCCTCGAGAGACGTAGAATCAAATCTCGCCTTCTCATCTATAAAGAGACCCAAGGATTAATCCCCAGCAATATTAAACATCTGCAAAGCTCCAATTTAACCAAGAGAAAACCAACCACACGACACTCCTCCAAGAAATTTGTGTACGACCATATAAGAGCAAATAAGAGCTGCTACCGGCAGTCTCTATACCCAAGGACAATCCCCCAGTGGAACAACCTCCCAGATAATGTCAGAGAAGCTTCTACAATCCAAAAATTTAAAGACCTTCTTGAAAATATTAAGTTTGAATAAGATATGCCTCCGACTCAAGCATATATTGCGACCTACATGTACGGGATAGCCACACCAGGCGTTTGTACATCAAGGATATCAAGATCAAGATCAAGATAATCATTTTCTTTCTGGGCTTCGCTCAAAGAGAGGAAAGTTTGTATACAGTGAAATGCTTGTAATATGACTCGATTCTTTCACAGCCTGTATGATGTAATTGCTAAACACGTCACGTATACGATGTCTCAATGCATGAATAGATTGCGTTTCGTATATTACAATGCAGATGAAACATTCGTCTTGAATGAATGTACAGTTTCCATGAGAGATGCCACTTGGAAGGATACCGATATCAGAACATTTTAGAGCAAACTTTGATGGTTTCAGATATTGCAACAAGAAAATGAAACTGGAGAGACTAAACATGATACCATTGATCATTAGGTCACAGATAAGGGAACATAATGTGAACACGGAAACATGTATTGTGATAATGTTAATAAGGAAGAGAGAATAAGAGAAAGAGGAAATAAATAAATTGTCCTGTGACAGTCTGGTAGAAAACGTTTTGATCTATAAGTTGGTTGATACCCCAGCAGTCTTCACACTAAGAGAACGAAATGCATACCTGTATTTTTCTGTCTCAAGCAAGGTCTACCGTCTCAGGTTTAGTATTTCTATACCATGTATACTGTGATGTCTATCCTGCGAGTCTGTGCATTAACACACAACATATACAAACAGAACGTATAGTTTGATTTGTTTTCTTGATGTGATGCAGCATTAGATGATTTTGTGCTTGTTAGTTGACATAATCGATGGAAATGAGGTTTACGATGTACCAGCCTGCGTCTCTGATCTTATTTTACGAATGTTAACATTCGATTACAGATCATTATGTTTTTAGGATTGCAATTTGAAGAACTCTTCTTGAGTTAAGGCAGGGAGGTGGGACAAGGTTGAGGTATCGTTCTTATTTTATGAAGGAACCGTGATAGGCTCTGCACCATACACACAAAACACGTCCAAACAGTTATCGTAAAAGTTGATTTGCCGGAATTGACGTTTATCCGCTGCGGTTTATCATCTTATGTACATCCATTCCAATGATTACGCAACCCTTCTATCTAAATTGATGATATCCTCTCTTTAGTCTTATTTGCTACACTTCCCTCCATTGTCCGTCAGTGTGCACAGAAGTGGGTATTAATAGGGAGTTGTATACACGAACGAGGCAACGCGTGGAAGCTGAGTCTGGCCATTACCACTTACTGCAGAAGTAAACAACCCGATTCTTATACGAGCTGTGTCAAATATTTTAGCTGCATGATAATTCATATTTTAGAACTTCATGTGATACTTCATTGATGTCAGTGAAATATACGTCCTCCTATAGGTATGCCAAGGATTATGATGTGATGCAGTAATTTACGATTCGACAAATATTTATCATTGGCGTCTTTGGATTTTTTTTAATGTAATGTCAAGAATTCTAATAATGTTATCAATGAATGATAAAAGAAAACAGGATAAATTAGATATTATACATATACATGTATATGTATATTGTATATTGAATTTGCATCATGAACGTTTAGATGTATATGTGGAAATTAGTCACACATAAAATCATTCATTTTGCTGACTGGTACATCATTTCATGACCAAATAGAATGGTTCAAGCGGAGATAAAATAGTGCATCATTTCACGGACATTTCGCCGTATAAATAATCATAAGGCAACATCCCCTCATGCAGAGAGCACTCTAACATTTTGTATACTCTTTATGCTTTATTCGACAAGCATTGACTATTTGTCTTCTGTAGAGGGATCGATAATGGGACAATTCTTTCAGTTGGGAGTTAACCCGGCGTGTTCAATAATTCAAAGCTATTGTGCTCCCACAATATTGATTTTTCGTTGTCTGCTGTATATATATATAAACGTATGCGCGTATAGGCACAAAGAGAGAATTTTGTGTGTGTTCGAACGTAATAGTCTGACTGCATGGGTAGTGGACAATGGGCGGTATTTTGAGATGATAATAAATTATACGGACCTAAATGGCGATTGAAATTCGCTATCACAATGCTCTTTGACGTAATTTCTTCATTATTCCAATTGTATTTTATTAATAATTACTTGTGAACAATGATTATTATATATATATATATATATATATATATATATATATATATATATAGTTTATGTGTGTAGTGTGTGCCTCACGTGTGTTCCAATATTGAATAAATCTTGAATGTACCCCGATAGCCGAATACTAAGTAACGCGTGTAAACAGTTCGTGTTTCACTGTGTACAAGCAGAGACGCTTTAGGTGAGAAATACGGTTGCTATGGAAACTAGCTCTAAGGTACGATCGAAGAGATGCTGTATGTGCGTCTGTCCTTCATACTGTTTGTATGACGAATCTGACTAATTAGGTCCCCGTGCGACGCTCTCACAGCTACCAAGCCATTAGGAAGTCTTAGTGGTTTGGAATGTTGGATACTCCTATTGGCCTACGTTTATGTATGGACCGTATTCAATATCAAGCTTTAATGCCAAATACATGGTAATGAAGTTCAAATATATTCACATATAGCAATAAGGAAGTTCTCATAAGAATATTTGAAGACTTCCTTTACATTTCGCAGTGATCTTAGACAGAACATCATAGAATACTTGGACGAAGGTTAAAGGGATCGTATAGTTTTGGTTGAGACCTAATTTTAGGTTTCTAACATTTTTTGGTGAGATAATGAGAAAGCTCTTATGAAATATGAAAGAGCATGTAATTATATGAGGAATTCAATGTTTATTCGATGAAAATTGGTTTTGAAATGGCTGAGATATCAACAACAAAAAAAAGAGCGATTCTAATAAAGTGTGGGACCCACACTTTGTTACGATCGCTTTGGTTTACGTTGTTTTTGGATGTTTCAGTCTTTCCAAACCCGATTTTCATCAAATAAACTTTGAATTCCTCTTAAAATGGTATGCTCTGTACTATATCATAAGTGTTTTCTTGGTATCTCGCAAAAAGTTAAAAGCCCAATTCTCATCCCCATCAATACTGTACCATCCCATCCCCATCAATACTGTACCATCCCCCTTTAAAAAATAGTGACAAAGAAAATGCCTCCCAAGTACACACACACACACACACACACACACACACACACCAAAAAAAGTATCGTTCTTCGATGTATGGAATATCAAACGTTCTTGACTTCGAGATGCTTGCATGAAGACGTTGGTTTGGTTTTTAAACCTTAAGAGCACACTTTCTTGACCCATGGTGTATAATGGATTAGTACTTGACAATACATGGATAGCAGAAATGACAAGGTCCATAGGAAGATGAATGCTAAATACCATAGCTCCATGCTGATATTACAGAAGCTATACCATGGGTGAATTATGAACGGACTTTATATGGAAATTGTTATAGCTACCGTGACCCTACCTGACGTCGAGTTTTGTTATTGAAGACTAAGCGATATGAATTATGATATAAGAAGCTATCTGACCAGAAAGTGAGCGAGAAAATCCCATTCTTTCAAACAATGTTATATGTCCCTAATAAAACTCAGTCTGCTGCGGTCACTAAAATACCTACAGGATTAATATTGGTCGTCTGTATCGTGGCAGTCAATCCATAATCGAATAAGTGGGACTATTAACCGGGCAATAAAGAAATGTAATTATACCACTCGTGGAATTCATCATCAACGTTGCGTCGTTTGTCAGGCCGTCGTAGTGCGCCAAGTGACGGGTGAAGAGAGCTAATTTTATTGATGAAGACGGACAATACTAAATGAAATTTGACATCACGAGAAGCTCTCCCCATGCACAGTTGGGAAATCTTGAGTTCATTTTTAGGAGGGGATAGTCTTGTCGCTCGATGTTTTGTTGAGAGTCACCCTGGTGATTGCATGACGACACATTTTCAGATTTCCTCTAGCTTGCGACAGGAAGCTGTAGATATCCGGTACTTTAACAAGTCAAGAGTTCAACCTCTATAATGCTCTCATACATTATACGTAAATATACATGTATTAATATTTCCCCTATTATTTTATGTATGTAGGACCCACATGCACACACGAAAATTTTCACTGTGTGTGTGTGTGTGTGTGAAGGTATAAAATCTGAACGTGCCTGAACGAAGACTACGATGTAAGGACTGCTCTCATAGCGGTCTGATATCCACATTGATTTAATCAACTTATAGCATTTGTTTGTCTGTAAGAAAATGGTTGCATGATTTGTCTCATGTACATATTCATGTTTGAATTCTTATCAATGCATCACACTTCTATACAATATGATAATCCTCTGTCTTTTTATTCCTTCTCCTCTTACTCCTTTTTGCTCTCTCGATCCACCATTAGTTTACTCATTCCTTATACGGTGTGCTTGTAGTAGAAATTGTCACATTGAAATGACAGTCAATAAACTTAACGGTATGCTAAATTTTCAGCACACAAACAAAAATAACAATGAAGATGATATGGATTTTAGCAAGAATTATTTCTCTATAGAACAATAATTGCAAATAAAATGTTGTAATAGGTGATAGGAATGATCAATTAGATACCTGATGAAGAGTGGATTGAAAAGATACTAGGCTTGAACGAACAGTTGCCCGAACTCTGGAAGGATTGCCGACAAACTCGTCCCTCACTATCGTATTTAGTGAGAGAAGGGTTGTCTTTAAACTCATATGCTTCAATGTTGCACCGTATACCTGAAAAGAAACATCATCTTTATATTGTGATGCACTTATAGAACCTACAATATGGTGATGATAGGAACAAGGACTGAGGGTATGTAGTATAAAGTATGGCTTTTAACAACGTTATTCCTCCCCAATATCTAAGGGAAACGAGCATTCGACTTTTCATGTAGAACTCATTTTACTACGTGCAGGGACATCCACAAAGCAATATCCTGATTAGATGGAACAGGGAATTTCCCTCTTCATAGAAAAATCCCTTTTGAAGCTGGTATATAAACCCCTTTCCTGCATTCATTTCTTATTTCCGATCAGTTTTCTTCGAAGGTTGGTTTTACTTTGTTTTCCGTCTGTGTGTATTTCGGTCTTGTTTAGTGTCGCTGTCAGTGCGTCATGTCATAGCAGGCTTGGGTATAAAGCTCAAGAAGAATATATTCTTTAAACTTAAAATTGTGTTTATTCTATCTCAAAGCTGATAGCGTCTGTCAGTGACCTCATCAAAGTAAGGTCCCTTTTAAGATGAATGCTATATGAAAGAATCAAAATGAATATCATTATGAAACATTCAGATACATGACTTGTGACGTTGACAAGCCACAATGAGCTGACTTGTGCTCAAGAGTATAAAATAATTATATTGATGCATGAAGCTTTGGTTGATGTAAGGAAGAAACTCATCTTGTCTTTGTCTTCTTTAATAGATTCTTGTTGAGATCAAAGAAGACGATAGTCATGATAGTGATCGAAATTAGAAGCCTTTGCTGGCATACCATGTCTGGTTTGATATATCATCTGTGATGAATCGTCACGGATGACGTCAAAGCTTGAAGTGTAGGATGTCCGTGTGTGTATGAGCATGATAGAAAACGAGAGAAAAAGAGAGAGGAGGTGCATCCACTTCTCCACACTATAGGTGGACCAGGGAGGTGGAAGAGAGCTCTCTTCTACCTCCCTGGGTGGACCATTCTGCATCTCATCTTTTGTGGAGCGATCACAGAGGCACTTTTATCATTATAGACAAGGAGGTAATTGTATAACTACGTGTTTCACTTGACAACACCTGTGGAATTCTCGTGAGATGAGGAACAGCATGAGAGAGAATTTCATTTTTGCCGAAAAAAAAAATCCCTCTCAACTCGGATGATTTACACCACCCTCACTTCCCCCATAACACCGTCACACCTTATGCCCCGCACACTATAAACGCAAGGCTGTACATGGAACTATAGCTATACATGCTTGTACATGATATAATGAAGCTGTCTCGTAATTAATTACTTCAACACAACGAGTACTGAAACGGATTAAAAATGTCAGAATATGCCAAACAGCTGCCTTTGGACAACAATATAACAAGGACGCCATGTCAGCCATAGCAGTAGCATTACTACCAGCCACATCACTATGGACAAATGAATTAGGCAGTAAATGGAATTGAAACCTTTAGGAATCAAGGATTTTTCTTTGGTGTCGCTCCTAACGAAATTACACCACGAGGTTATCAGCGGAGAATGAGAATAAAGCCGGCTGGAGATGATGATGCTGGGGATGATTTTTATTCGTCTCCCTCCGTACACACACACACACACACACACACACACACACACACATATGTCGGAAAAAATGAACCAATGAGACTCGAACCTGTCATCTACTTCTTTCCGGGCAGTGTGTATACCACCAGGCTATACCTGGTTGCCGGCAGTGATACGATGAACTTGAAACAAAATACCCAAGCTCTTAAATTCCGACATTGGTATGTTAAGTAAGTCCAAGGCAGACAATACATGTTAAATGAAAGCAAGAGATCGATCGACATATAAATATCAAGCAGAGTGGTAAAGATATTGGGTATGGTCGGAGACAAATTGAAGAAAAATCATACCCCATATCTTCACCCTTCTACCTAATAATATCTTTCTTTCACTTGATAGTAATAATCCTATTATGTCCTATAAACAATGATGTGCTTGAATAAATGCCATGTTGAATGATGAACGATTTGGGTTTGAATTGGACATACGAACTCCCAAGATGTGCCAAGGTACATTCTTTTCAGGAACAATGAGGATCTTCTCTAACGCGCATATCTGCCGTTTTTCTTTTCAGGTAAAAACGTACAAGATATGCTGTATACTAGTATTCTATGCTATCGTTTGCTGTACTCATGTAACAATTAATTTATGCACCCATAGTTTGCTTTTTCCCATTTCATATCTTTGGCGATTGACGACAGGTTTGTGATCATGTCGTCTGTTTCTAGTCTTACTGATCTATACCTCTATGATTATTATCTTGGTCTTGTTTATATAGTGGAGATATACACTGTAATGGACAAGGAATTTTGACCACCCCCTCCCCCTCTTGAAAATAGAAGGAAAGAAATCAGACCGTGTATATACAGTATAATAAACTCAAGTTGTAAGACATATCTAAGAGATACACTATGAACTGTTCAGTGATGAAGACCAAAGTAATAGCGTGGAACATTATAGGGACCTTTACTTTTCATCATTTACATAAATGATTTTTGTAGATCATCTGATATACTTTCTTTTATACTTTTTGCCGATGATTCAAATATTTTCTTCTCCCACCAAAATCCAATCACTCTTGTCGATACTGTTAATTCTGAATTAAAAAAAAAAGTGATTCAATGGATAAGAGCCAATAAATTATCACTAAATCTTCAGAAAACTAACTATATGTTATTCAGTAAGTCTATAGAAGTTTTACGCACAGATATCATTTTTGATGACGTTCACTTAGAGCGTGTATCTCATACAAAGTTTCTCGGTATTACAGTGGACGATAAACTTTCGTGGAAGCCTCATATTATTAAAGGGAAGATAAACCCCAAGAGCAATGTGGATTGAGTGAAAGCAGCAACATTAGTAGAACACATCAGTGAAAGTTTGAAGAAAATCGGACAATCGATGCAAAAGTTATGAATTTTTAAAGTTTTGGTGTTGGAACCGCTGGACGAGGAGACTACTAGAGGTTATGACGTATGAGTGGACAACAATACCAAGAAAATATAAAGAAAATTCTACAAAAATCCATTTTTCATGAAAATTACAAATTCCATCAACTTGATATTGACATATGTTAGGGGTAGCAATTATTCCCCCTGCTTTCTGAAAGAGGTTGGTCCATTGCTCTTTCATAATTCTAGAAAAGTGAATTTTTGTTGAATTTCCTTTATATTTTCTTTGTATTGTTCTCCACTCATACGTCATATCCTCTAGTAATCTCCTCATCCAGCGGTTTCAACACCAAAACTTTAAAATTTCATAACTTTTGCATCGATTGTCCGATTTTCCTCAAACTTTCACTGATGTGTTCTACTAATGTTGCTGCTTTCACTCAATCCACATTGCTTTTTGGGTTTACCTTCCCTTTAATATTAGTAAAATAATTTCGCGTAATATTGGTATTATTAATAGACTTAAATCTCATATCCCGTTGTCTTCTTTGCTAACGTTGTATTTTTCATTAATATTACCTTATTTAAATTATGGAATTTTAGCATGGGGTAGTGCCCATCAAACTTTATATTATTGTTATTACAAAAAAAAAGGCACTTCGTATTATTTGTGGCGTTTCTCCATGTTCCCATGCAGATCCATTATTTGTTAGATATAAGATTTTAAAAATCAAAGATTTGTTTTTCTTTCAGCTGGGTCAGTTTATGTTTAATTATAACACAAATGCACTTCCCAGCATTTTTGATTCAATGTTTCCACGAAATCAATCTTTTCATAATTATCCCACCAGGCGATCAAATGAGTTTCATTTACCCCTTCTGAGAACGTTATTGGCTCAAAATACATTTATATACACTGGCCCTAGATTTTGGAATTCTTTAAGTTGTGATATAAAAAAATTCTTTATCTTTGAATTCGTTTAAGCGTAAGTTAATTTTTTTTTTTTTGTTGAACTCATATTAAGGTATATACGATTCATTAGTTAGCTGGTCTATACAGCCTAAGGGTTCATCGTCAATCATTGATTTCATCATTGTGTATTTTTACATTATCTTATTTGTATAAACTTTGCTCGGCTGATCTAGCTGAAACACCTCAATTCCCTCTTCAGATCCCGATGTTGAGCACCTCAATTCCCTCTTCTGATCCCGATGTTCAGCGTGTTGGCTTTTCCTTTCCTTTCCTTTTTCTTTCTCTCCTTTCTTTCCGTTATTCTTTTGTGTTTTATGACTGTCATGGTATACCCTATACTTAAAGTCATGTAATGTCGTTGTGTTTCTACTGTCTTGTTCTCTCCTGTCTTTGTAAAAAAAAAAAAAAAAAAAAAAGTTTAATGTATTCACAAGAATCCTTTGAGTGGTTCACAATTTACAAGCATGCTTTTCAGTGAACCTCTCAGTTCTTTCTTTTTTTTCCCCCTCCAAGCATAACTTTGTATTTTGCCGGTATGCATGTATGATTTCGTATTTGTTAACCATTATCTACCATGTAAAGTCGAATACATGCCTATGTTATATCTTCTGATACATTTCGTGTTATGTTTGACGAAAAAGAAAGAAGGAATGAAATAAATGAAATAAAATGATATGAAATGAAATGAACAAGAGTCAAAACCAAGAACTTTGTCTGCATATACCTTTGAATGTTTTAAACAGATATAATATTATATGGCTCCATAAAAGTATAGTGAATCATCATAGATATGATAACATTGAGCGATAAAAGGTAATTTATCTTATTTGACTCCATCATGGACTTTGGTTCTTCATTATCAAAACGTGATACATTGGGAAACACTGCCGTAATAAGGAAAAAATCAACCGACATTTTCCAAGACGGTATACCTATTCTTGGTAGTCGTATTCAAGTCAGTCTAAAATTCCATCACAGAGATTAGCGCTGTACAACTATTATTCACTTTAACTTCTGTAACATTCTTCTATCGGTAATATGCCAAAGACTAACATTCAGATTGGGATGAAATACAAACCCATCTCTACCTTCCTTGCCAGTAGCTTTTTTTATACTCTAAAAATTCCATTCTTTAATACACTAAAAATGTTATAATTATCACGTTTGATGTATACAATATTGTGTGTATAGTTCAGTTGTATCACAAGACATCTTACCATATACAAATTTGGCAATAAAGTCGCAAATATAAGATGTCAGCAATTTTCTCAATAAACCCGAACTGTAGGCAGTTTTTTTTTTCTGTGAAATAATAACAGTTGAAATAAAACTATTGTACATATTTTGTTCATTAAACAATACTTTTTGATAACATTGATTATACCGATTAACATTCGATTGAGCGCATAGGGACATCACTTTGTGTTATGCGCTATACAACTTATAAGCACTGTCAATTATTATTGTTATTATTGTTATCATTATTCTTACGTTGGTTGCTTTTATCCCTAACTCACATTTAAGAACTATTTTGAACCCCTAAAGCTGTCGTTTTGGGTTTTTTTTTTCTTTCATCTGCAGATGATAAATAGTTGCTTTAAAAGGACACATGCCTGTTCTTACTCTAAATAATGTTTTGATTCACAACATAATCATACTGAAATGTCTTGCATTGTGTGGTATAGAAAGATAGTAGAAGTATGACATCATTCCAAGGCAACAGGGAATTATGTGAAAAGTTTCTTTCTCAACACTAAACTTAATTGACGTTTTGATGCCACACTCTCTCCGTCGCTGATCCGTCAACATGTGATGACGTCATATGTCAAAATGGCGGAAGTAAGCGGAGATATGTTAATTAGCAGGAGAGGCCATTCCAAAAGAACTTTCTCATGCTTCCTCCTGTGCATGGAGTGTTCATCACCTTCTCTGGTGTGAAAAGTCAGCTAAACGGCAGGTTCTATTAAAGGGAAGGTAAACCCAAAGAACAATGTGGATTGAGTGAAAGCAGCAACATTAGTAGAACACATCAGTGAAAGTTTGAGAAAAATCGGACAATCGATGCAAAAGTTATGAATTTTTAAAGTTTTGGTGGTGGAACCGCTGGATGAGGAGACTACTAGAGGATATGACGTATGAGTGGACAACAATACAAAGAAAATATAAAGGATATTCAACAAAAATTCACTTTTCTAGAATTATGAAAGAGCAGTGGACCAACCGCTTTCAGAAAGCAGGGGGAATAATTGTTACCCTTAACATATGTCAATATCAAGTTGATGGAATTTGTAATTTTCATGAAAAATGGATTTTTGTAGTATTTTCTTTATATTTTCTTGATATTGTAGTCCACTCATACGTCATAACCTCTAGTAGTCTCCTCATCCAGCGGTTCCAACACCAAAACTTTAAAAATTTATAACTTTTGCATCGATTGTCCGATTTTCTTCAAACTTTCACTGATGTGTTCTACTAATGTTGCTGCTTTCACTCAATCCACATTGTTCTTGGGGTTTATCTTCCCTTTAACCCTCGACTGACTGTCAAGCTGCACCTGTCTTCACATATCACAAACTTGTTTGGGTGTGCCATGAGAAGTGAAAATTTGACACGTAATATCTTATTTTTTTCGTCTGTATTGTGTCCGTAATTTGATGATCGGTGAAGTAAATTCAATTCACTTTAATATTTATATGTACATTATTATGTATGTATTGTATACTGCATATATATGTAACTTATGTTTTCTTCGACCTATATATTTTTTCGTGTTACGGGCAGAAATCACGCCAAGTAATGATAGGAGCTTACATAAAACCATGGACACCCAATGAGTTGGGAATATTTAACTTAGCCAGTGTATTTTTTTTTTGTCCTCAGTATTGTTATTCATCTATTAGATATTTGATCGTTTAATTCTGTATAAATTCTCCGATTTCTCTAATCTGCCCTACATGCGCACATGATTCATTAATCATTATTATTGTTATTATTATTATTATCATTATTATTATTATTATTATTATCATTATTATCATTATTATCATGTCTGATTTAGTTTAAAAAAAATTCCCGTCAAGTGAAGCGAATCTGTGGTTGTCTTGAATGGCTTGGTTCCCATGGTGATTCTTATCATGTTTATGCGCCATAAAATCACATGCTTACATAATATGATATCGGACGTTAGAGGTACGAAATGTCACCTTCGCTTTAGATCACTCAATGTTATTGTCGTCAAGAACCCATCTTCACCCAGCCCCCTCAAGCACAATAATTTCATATTTTACGGATGTCTGCACTGACATGTCCATATCGGTCGACAATCACGCTTCATTGAAATCACATGACCAGAGAGAAATGTCGTCAGTCTTGTTAAGACGAACATGCTGCACTGTTTAAATGGGGTTCTTTTAGATTTCGTACAGTCAGCGCTCTACCCACGTTGCTTTTACACTAAGTACACTTCCTATACCACATTTTAGAGAGCTGAAAAGAATGTGAAAGATGTTACAATATCAGTAAGCAATAATCACTTTTTAATATACATTATATTTTTTGGGAACACAGCGCTAAAATATCATACATCCGGATCCTGAAACGAAATAGATTCTCTACAACAAAATATTAAGATTAGGTTTACATTGTGTAATTAAAATATTAAAAAAACAACCCGGTAAGCACTAGTACGGTAAAGGGGAGAGACGATAAAATAGAAAGCCCGGAATTAAGTCTAGATCAACAGTCAATGGCGCTACATAAATTTCAGCATTACGTTATGTGTCAAACCTTGCCAGAGTTCAAAGGTCATCAAGACTGCAAAATGATGAGCGTATGTTATAATACGCCCATGTAGAAAAGCTGTAATTGGCTAGAGCATTCTATTCACTGGTGAAACAGGTAATCAGGTGTGCTTAGACAATGGAATTGCAAATTTAACGCACCTGTGATTTATGCTATGATCATAGTAGCAAAGTCCATATGTTTTTATGACAACCATTTTCTTTATTTCTTTTTTTTTTGCCTCTCTCTTTCTATAGTTTTCTTTCTTTCTTCCCTTTGCTCTATCAAACATTTCCATTGTAAGTTCAATCGTGCCAAGGGGAATTTGAACCTATTTGGTGGTGTGTTATCAAGAAATGCAAAGAGCAGCCGGCTTGTGTGCTGATAAGACGGCTCAAAGGTTTCTTCGTTTTTTGTTTTTTTTTTTTCGTTTTTTTTTTCATTTATCTCATCACATCACACAGTCTTCCAGTGGCTGGTCTATTGTATTGTATGGTTTTCAGAGGGATTCTGAGACTTGAATGGCTTCCTTTACATGCATGACTCTTTGAAGGTCGTATAACTTCTATTTAATGACGTCATAATGGACATGATGGTGTTGGCAGTGATGCACATTGTGTATGGTTTCATAGTTTTCTGTACAAATT
The DNA here is from genome assembly GCF_964275005.1 of Diadema setosum. NCBI lineage: Eukaryota > Metazoa > Echinodermata > Echinoidea > Diadematoida > Diadematidae > Diadema > Diadema setosum. The sequence continues at coordinate 38,173,776 of NC_092699.1, read as the reverse complement.
GTGAAAACACACGTGTTGCCTGACAGTCAAAGTGAACTCTGCCAACATTACGTATCCAAGAACTTATTTAAAAGTTTAGCATTGCCTGTTTTTATGCTTTAGGATATTTACATTTAGCACTATATTTCAACCAAAATGTTGTATGGGAAGGTTTGGACAATAAAGAGGGTTGATCTACAGACGAGAAGCTTTGAGAAACTGCGTAGTGCATAGACTCAGGGTATTAGTTGTTTATATTCAATAGTGAAGTTGCAATAAGCTGGCACATTTTGTAGAGGAATTCTTCTTCGTTAATTTGAGTTTACTAAATGCCATCAAAGTATGTAACATTGTTAAGTTTGAAATGTGAGGTTGCATGATGTGTGTAAAAGGTTTTAAGTATATAGGCCTAATAACAAATGTAGCACGTGAGAAAGTGTTGTGACCCCCTCTAAACAGTGTAATTAATGTCAAACAAATTGGTAAGACTTGAATGATAGGAAACAGCTTATCTCTGGTGTGTGTGTGTGTGTGTGTGTGTGTGTGTGTGTGTGTGTGTGTGTGTGTGTGTGTGTGTGTGTGTGTGTGTGTATGTGTGTGTGTATAGATAGTGAGAAAACACGAAACCAACCATGGACAATAAACTATTGTTGGCTGATGACTGAATGACCCATTGTTCAAACGAGAAACTGTCGCATACTGAAATATTCCCAGTAACAAATGACTCACCGGATAGAATCCTGTATAGGTTTTCTTACAATTCAGACGAAGAATGGGTTGTTCCAGGGAGGTCACCTCCCTGTGGTTGTTCACAGTGTTAACCATCATTAAATTGGGAAATATTTTGTCCATGAGGGAATTACAGCTGATTAAACTTTGAGGGAAATCTCATGGCATTAAACAAAAACAATCACACACGCACGAACACACATACACAAAAATGTTTGCCCGTGTGCATTTTGATCCATACGCTTATCATACAGATATAATAACAATATTAGATAACGAATTTCAGCTTATGAACTCGAAAGTGTTACATGTTCGCTATCTGGTTTTGATAGATTTCAACGTACACTGTACGTTTAATTAAGACGATGTGAGTTAGAAATGTTACACCTGTTTCAGGCAATCTCACCCATTCTTTTTTTACATGCTGGTTTGATTAAGCTTTTCAAGCATAATAAAATTTCTCTCAGTTTTTAATCATTAGTTAGAAAGCAAAAATATTTCAATCTTAAATTCATTAACATATTACATCTGTTTAGGCTGCAAGGAAGGTAATGATGAATTATTTTAAGTCAATTTACGACAATGGAAGAATCAAAGGTCAGGCATTTATTATTGTCTGGTTCTGTGTAAGAAGTTTGTGGCAACGTAATAACCCTAGCATATGAACAAATCCGCGACGAATTTGATATACGCACCAAATATTGACATGTTTTGATGACAACTGCCATTTTTCAAATATGACTGCAGTACATCTTATTGGTTGAGTTCAGCTCAAGTCAGCGTCGGGATACAACGGGTGGGTGGTTTAGTACAGGTGCTTTGCCGTATGCGCATGAGTATTCCCTGGCGTATACCCCTGAGCTTGAAGTACGAAGCCGTGACAAATGTCTAACGTAAGATGTTGGAAACTCAGCATAAAACCTGTCATATGAAGCTAGATACTGAAACTGTCGTTCTTCATTAAGCCAGTGCTCTGTCACGGAAATTGCAGAGGTAATGTTGCAGCAGTAATACTAGGCGCAACAAGATCTCAGCTACGCAGCTAATGTGCTATATACGAATGACCACGTAAAATGAGTAGATACTATACTCGTGATAGTCATCCTATAACTATGTTTGATCATGAAGTACGTTTACAACAGAGGTTTTCTTTTCATTTTTCATTTTATTATTCTTTTTATATTTTGGGGTGTCATCAGATTTGACAATCCCGTTTTAATCGTAGCTTATACAGTCAGTATAATCATGATCTGCATCTCTGTATCAGTGTGTGTGTGTGTGTGTGTGTGTGTGTGTGTGTGAGGGTGTATGTGTGTGTTTACGTCTGTTAGAGAAGTGTTTAAGATCGAATCAAATTCTGTTTGCGCCTTTCACCTGCTGTCAAACCTGCTGATTTGTCTTATTCATGGCAAATTATCAAAGGACAGACAAACCTAATCAAAAGGTAGTCTTTTGTGCTTTTTTAAGAAGAGGACGCTGTTTTGCTTTCTGGTTTCCTAGGGCATAATCCATAACATTTGTTTTTTGTTTGTGTGTGTGATATCATCAAAAAGTACACCAATAAAGCCGATTATAGGTTTGAGCGAACTACGGAAAAAAATAAAAAGAAACAAGTCGAGAAAGTTGTCGCCGTTTGAATGTCATAAAATCAAACTTTAGTAGAAGTTTAGCATGCATCTGTTGTATGACTGTGATACTATAGATCGAGGATAAAGGGGCCCATAATGTGTTGTTTTGTACGTTACATGAGCTGCGCAAGTATCAACTAAAAAGAGAAGAGAGATAGAGAGAGAGAATGCGTTATTTCCAGGAAAATATATTTGTCAAAACAGCTGACAACATCAGTCATTTTCTCAAGCACGGAATAATCGAACATTGTTAATGGCCAATGTTTGAGCAATGACGTAGCTCTTGAAAACAACAGCAACTAAAATAAATTGCCCCATGCATTATTATATATTTACTCGTATAAATGGCCACCTGGAAAGTGTCTATTTGTACATGATTATGACATTCACCCCGTATACGGGAAACATGTAGCCTAAGACCTCTGCTGAATATATTATTTTGTTGAGTGCAGATTCATAAACATTGCGAGATGTCAATGGGCAAATGTGCTCTGTTGGAGGAAAGGAAACATTGTATAGAATGTATTCTTGTAAACATGATTATATGCCCAATGTCATAACAATTCAGTCCTGGTTTGGTAAAGATTCTGGAACAAGGTTTTCCGTGCGATATAGTCTCAATTTTAGTTTCTGACGTCTGAAGGCAAGGAATGTGAATATCATGCTTGTTCAGGCTTTTTCTTCAACTAAACTTGTTTTTTTTTAATCATTAGTATTTATCAAACTTGTCCAAGTTATCATATTTTATCCTCCGTATGAATGTTAGCTCACGAATTACTTAATTGGACGTGCCATAAACAAGTGTGCTCTTCTGTAGGCCCAACATATTATTTCTTGTTTAATTTGGTTTCCCAGCATTAATCTATATTATATGTTCATATCTTTATACAATAGATATTACAATGAATTCAAATAAACGAGAAGGACACCTCAAACTGTCTTCAAACAATCAATCAAACAATCACCGTATACGGTGAATGCCATAAACAATAGACTAGTATGGCAGTTTTACAAACTAATTTTGAGACTTGAGGTAAAGTGTATAACTCTATATTATCAAAATGTATAATTAATTGTTTATAAGTTAATCAATTAAATGAAATGTTTGTCCGAAAGTCCAAAGTAACCATCGTTCCTGAGCAGTACGACTGGAAACCAATCAAGTACACTAACTGTTGATCCACTACGGACCGCTGAGTTGCGTAAGCTATGACATTGTGTAGAATGTCATTCAAATCGTCTTTTATGCAACAGTGACTATGATGCTCAAGGTCCTCGAACATGGTGAATCACGTGACTTTAAACCACACGTGGTACAATGGATACTTTCACGAGGAACATTGTTTCTTGCCTACGCTTTTGAAGGATACTCTCTCTATATCTCCCGAATATGAACAAGGCCTTCCCTCCATTGTTTATACTCTTTCAAGTTTCAAGTTTCAAGTTTATTTCATATTTCCATTTCTAAGTGATGGGATTACAAAATGATTGACAATAAAACAAAAGTGCAAAACATATACAACCATATCTTATGTTTGAAGAAAAAAAAAAAGACAAACAAACATTACACACAAATATAAATGGTCATTTTCATCTGAGGATATCACAAATAAATGTCAGAAATATGATGGGGCCTACATAAAAGCAAAGATGCTTGTAAAAACTGTAGGTTCCCGAGTTTATAGGCGTGAAATTATACGGAGAACGGACATGTTTATCTCGACCAACTTAAATTGTACCAGTGCAAAATCAGTATTAAAAACGAACTATCGAACCACATGAATACTTTAGTATCGCTTAAACGAGACTGTACATATTTCGCCGTGTTTACACACACACACTCACACAAAAAGTGCTATAACGGTATCGTCAAATAACTTGGAGCTGCAGACAAAGACAAAAGACTGGGGGTATTAAAAAAAAAAAAAAATGTTGCTAAGAGCCGGGTAGTGTGTATCCACTAAGTAATAGCCGTTTTAGTTTGCGTTTGAAGGTGAATAAGGATAAGGAAGAAGTAATATCTTGAGGGAGGTCATTCCAGTATCTGGGTCCAGTAAACATAATTGTTTTCTTTGCAAAAATAGTGCGAGTACGAGGAAGGTGATAAGCGTCACTCTGACGAGTGGGGTAGCAATGAATAGAACGATTTCTTTTGAACATGTGAATAAAAACGGATGGTAACTCATTAGTTGTTAGTTTATACATGAAAATTCCAAGATTATACTGAAATAGGTCTGGAATTTTCAGAATTCTGTTTTGATGAAAAAAACAGTTGGTATGAGCAAAATATCCGGCGTGGTTTATAATTCTTATTGCACGCTTTTGAATACGAAGAAGGGAATCTAATAGTAAATTGATTGCATTTCCCCACGCCAAAATTCCATAATTAAAGTGTGGAGATATTAAAGAAGAATATATACTCTGCAAAATATAAACAGGGAACAAATGTTTAAGCTTGTTTAAAATTCCAATAACTATCCTGTTTTTTCTACTATGCACCAAATTATTCAAATTTCAAAAGTGTGTTTCTCTTTTTAATGTTCTCCCTGAAGTTTTTTGCACTGTCTCCATGATGATAAATATTAGGTACTTTGCTCGAAAAGGAAGAGAGGTGATCTGCCTTGTTTAGTCTGTATACTAAGGTCAGATTTCCTGCTATTGTTGTTTCAAGTATCATTTCCCATTGGAAATCAAGTATCAGGGACAAAATAAAGAGGTGAATTCCGTCCTTCTTTTTAAGGGTTGTGATTGTAAGCTTTATCCTTCCCCTCAGTCAATGTTTCTCATCATAGTTTGAGAGAGAAAGAGAGGGAGAGAGATTAAACAATGAACACATCACAAAGTTAATGAAGTGTCATGTCAGGTGATTTTTATTTGGTCAGTGTTTTAATGCTGTGTTTTGTTTGTAAGAATTATATAATTATACCATTTTCCAGTAGGCTATATCGTACTCCTAAATCCTAATGAGAACTCTACTTCTTCCTCTGCGAATTTTGCATTACGAAACCGAAAAGACATTCCTTGTAGTACCCACACTTCACCGTAAAGGCGTATGTACATGTAACATCTGTCACGGCTGCAGAAAGAAATTCATTAAAGGACAATTTCACCTTCATTAACATAAGGATTGAGAGAATGCAGCAATATTTTATAGTAGAACACATCAGTGAAAGTTTGAAGAAAATTGGACAATCGGTGCAAAAGTTATGAATTTTTAAAACTTTTGTGTTGGAACCGCTGGATGAGGAGACTACTAAAGGCTCGTGATGTCATATGAGTACAACAGTATAAAGAAAAAAAAAGGAAATTCAACATATTTTCACTTTTTTCGCATAATGAAAGAGCACTTGACTTGCCTCTTTCTAAAGGCAATGGGAATAATATTACCCATAACATCATATGTCAGTAACGAGTCAAGGGAATGTGTACTTTTTTCAAAAGATGAAATTTTGTGAAATTCTCTTTATATTTTCCGTATATTGTTGTACGCATGTGACATCATACACTGCAGTAGTCTTCTCATCCAGCGGTGAGTACACAAAAACTTCAAAAATTCATAACTTTTGAACGGATTGTCCGATTTTGCTCAAACTTTCAGTGATGTGTTCTACTAATATTGCTACATTCTCTCAATCCTTATGTTAATGAAGGTGAACTTGTCCTTTAATCGCTGTCATAAGCGTTAGAAACTGAAAGCAGTAAAAGATAACAGATTTCTGATTGATCACTACCACATCAGGCATACAGTTTCACTCTCTTTCATTTTCTGATCTAAATTGCTGAGATAAAGTGGACGAGCAGAACAGTTCGAACCATTATTATTAAGAGCCCATCGAAATGTCTATGCACTCATTTTACAGCGTTCGGTGTGTTTGTTTTTTTCCAAACCATTCCCAGTGCACGTTGCAGCGTGTATGTAGTACGCCTACATCCCCGAATTCGCGCGAGTTTAGTCACCACCACATAAAATTATTTTGTAATGTTGAGAATATTTGTCAGTTATTAACGACACCGCAGCGATAGGTTTATGCATTTTACGACATCTCCATAAAAGCTGACCTTTTAATCGAGTAGTTATGTAGTAGGAGCCTGAATTATTGTATCAGCGCCCTTGAATGGCGCTGACCGTGAGCTCGCCATGTCAGACCATGATCGATTAAAAACAGGTTTTGGTCGAGATGGGGATATAGATTTTAACTTTTTTTTACGACATAATTAGAAACCACTTACATGAAGTATTTGAGAGTATACAACTCTAAGAGGAATGTTCGTTTGACGGAAATCGGTTTTGAAATGGCTGAGATATCAAAAATAAAAACAAAGCAAAACAAAGTGGTTCTGATAAAAAAATGGGACCCACCTTTTATTAGAACTACTCTGTCTCTGTGTCGTAATAATGCGGTCTTCTGTAGATCGAAACTGCTTCCCATGCATGTTCATATCCATTGAGTTGGTAAATCTCTCATAGACCTTTCCACAGAAACTTAAACCGGGCGATGCAGGAGAAAGAGAAAAAAAAAAACAATCATTGATTTGGTAAAATATGTGACGTGATAGATTTGACGCAGCTTTTTTGGACAATAATTTGGATATAAAAAGAATCTTTCCACAAAATGTTTTTTTTTTTTTTTTTTTTTTTTACTATATTATGAAAAGTAGGACCTACTCATTCCCTCCTCGTGATACTGGCATATATAATAGTAATGGTATTTCCCTATCTGAAAAAGATGTAGTATAAGTCGAGTGCTTTTTCATTGTGTTAGAAAATGAAAATGTTGAGTTCTCTTTATGTTTTCTGAATTTGTATCTTTGTCCATGGCTATTGCTTGACGTCACGAAATGTTGTAGTCGTAGCAATGGCGGCATGCACCGAAGCTTTAAAGACTCATAACTTTTAAACGGATCATTCGATTTTCCACAAACTTCACTGACGTGTTCTTGTAGTCACTCAACTCACATAATGTTTTCGGGTTTCATTCTCCTTTGAATTACATCACTCATCTTCTGAAATATTCCCAATCTGTGAATAAGTAAATGTAAAACATTCGCAGAAAAGATCCCATCCGCTTGTCATGAATTGACAGAGGACTGAGTTCAGAACCTATACAGCACTATCTCCCCATCGCCAAAACAAGGAGGTATTGTGACGTAGTCGATAATGCAGGCTGTCTGATAAAAACAAATTAGCAATCGATTTGTTAAATTTGCGTAGTGTGCGTGAGACGAGTATGAGCATAGGGGGCGCTACATCACTTTTTGATATCGCAATGGGACACAGGAAGAATTAAGAAGAAAATAAAAACGATTCTATTTTAGCTTCTTATCATAGGTACAACTGTTTACCCATGTATTCTTTCCTTCTTCTTCTTCTTCTTCTTCTTGTTTTTTTTCTTTTCCTCTTCTCTTGTCACGTTTCTAAAATATAAAATAAAATAAATTGGAGTGTGTCGTGCGATTCGATGTCCCAGAACTCGTCACCCAAGTGAGATGAATTCATCAATTTTCATGAGATTAATATGAAGTGTAAACTTTAAAGTAGAATAAGCTTTTGCTCTTTCTTTTCTGTGCGCTTAAGAGCTGCAAACCAATGAGAGTGAATAGGAATAATTTATGGTAAGTCCAACAGTAATCCACGCACGCTCGTAATAAAACGTATGCGGTATATTTTCTTACTCTGCACGATTTATGGCGGGTGTTGATAATGAACGGTTTGTCGATTTGTTTGATAGTGAATTTAGAGTATGATATTGACTATAGCTAGCCATACATCATCATCCTCTCTAGTAACCATTTCTGCACGTTTTCAATTTGTTCATTATTTTATCAGGCGAAAAGCTGAAACACTTGCGGCTTATCGCGGTCAGTTGTTTAGTAACAAGCGTTACTGTTTGTTATTCGTCAAATTTTGTTAGTTTGAAATATTCATCTTCAGATAGTGACTGTGTCCAGAATGTGTTATTGTTTTACAATACAATATACAGTACAATATATCAGAGGTGATTACATGCTCGTCTTCATCTATGCCTTTTCTAATTTGCTTCTCATAATCATTGCATTATTAAACTCATCTTGTCTGCTTGGTTGACACAAGTTTCCTCAAGCCCCCTCGGCTCTCATGGCCCAGTACTATACATGTACACATTAAACACATTTACTATCCGTGTAGGCGTATGTTCTCACACCCACCTTCGTTGGCCAAACATATTTTCCTTTGTTAATGCATCTCTATTCACCGGCATGAGGTGATGACATCAAATACTTTGTTTAAATGTGATTGTAAAAAGGAACGGTGTACTTGTGGTTGGTTTTAGGATGTGGGGTACATTGTCTTACTAACCACCGGTATTCCGAAGTACTACTACTTTTGCTGTTATGCTACTATTATTACTACTTCTACTACTACTATACTAGTAGTGGCAGTAGTAGTAGTAGTACATGTAGTAGTAGTAGTAGTAGTAGTAGTAGTAATGATAGTAATAGTAGTAGTAGTAGTAGTAGTAGTAGTAATGATAGTAATAGTAGTAGTAGTAGTAGTAGTAGTAGTATAGTAGTAGTACTAGTAGTAGTTGTAGTAGTAGTAGTAGTAGTAGTAGTAGTAGTAGTATCAAGTAGTAGTAGTAGTAATAATAATAATAACAATAATAATAATAATAATAATAATAATAATAATAATAATAATAATAATAATAATAATAATAATAATAACTACTAATAATAATAATAATAACTACTATACTACTACTACTACTATTCTGTAGGAACTTACCACTCCTTGAACTACTTGTTACTGATATTACGGTAGTTTATCTTTTTATTTTCCCCTCCTCCAAACTTTTATACCGTTCATGAATATTTCATAATCTTGGTGACTATCGCACATTCGTTTGTTTGTTTGTTAGTTTGTTTTTGTTGTGGTGAGACGTGGCTGAGTGCGGATGTGACGATACCCATCTGTTCAATAATGTTTATCGGCGACAATAGAACATTATCAGTGAATTTATCAACCTACCGTGTCGTGATGCGTAACGTCAGTGCGATCATCGCGTGACTTGTCACCATGGCAACAGATGTTTATCTTACAGCGTCTAGCGTTGTTGTTGGTGACACCCACCACGACCATACCCAAGGTCGTGAGGTCCCTTATTCTCCTGATGAGGTGTTCACTGTCTGCTCTGTCACCATAATGGTATCCTTAAATCAAAAATCTTACCTACTACTGCAGCATCCAAATCTGTAGGTACAGTATTGTGTTTTTTTATTAATTTTATAAAGTTGTTGGCATAACGCAGGGCGTAAACGTTCAGTCAAACCTTCTGCACAACTTTCGTGAAGAGCTTCAATTTTGATTTTGTCCTTTTAACTCAATTTCCTTTAATGTGGCAAAGTTAGAGACAGTAATGATCACCCGATTAGCTCCGATTTTACGCCAGCATCAGGTCACTGATTATTTTGAGTCTGTTATACCTTCAGCGCCATTATTTCTAATTCAGGCTGCGTCTTGCGTAGGTAAACCACAGTGTTATACTTCAAACCATTTGTATTCGTGTTTGACGTTTATTCATGTTCGTTCTGGTTCCATGACCTCGTCACTTTCAATTTTGATGTCCATCTCTGACGGAGCAGGAAGTTCCCATCATCTCAGCTTCTCTTCCTATGTTTGGTTTCCAATTCATACAGACATGACGAGCAGGAATCGAGGAAAGCTCGTGTAATTACCTCAGCAATAAAAATGTCGCACGTTCGAGTGTTGGTGATAGTCTACCCGACTCCCCTCATGGATGTCGTGTTTACCCCCAAATACCCAGCTGAATACCTGTGGTATACGTATAGTGGTTGATAATCTATTTTAAATACCTGGGTTCTTGTCTTATTTTGTTATTGTGTTGATGACAGGCATATATGAATACCACAGAGACAATGCATGATTAAGAGTCTCGTGAAAGTAGCAAGGGAACAACGCTTTTATTGAGACAAAATTCAATATTTTTATCATTTACAATGCCATCTCCATCATCCTGGTTGTCTCTCGAAGTCCGAGGAAGATTAATGAATCAATGAAAACAGTCAAAGGATTTCGATCGATCTCTCGATTACAATCCGCAGCAGTGACAATACACTGGATGAGACAAGGACACACAAAACGATCATGATCACAAATATCTCAAGTGATAGTCATGTCAACGTGTGAGTATACACAAGCAGAATATTAGTATACATTATACTTGTATAATGATAGAGATGAAATAATGTGAACAACAAGAACAGGTAGATTTTCCAATGGAAAATACTAATGGATTCATAAGAGGTTTTTATCTTTCACCGTGCTATTTTCACCTGCATTAATGTGAAATAAAGTACATGATTGTGTAATGTTCCCATGACATGTACGACATCATACTGGCGTTGGCCATCATGCACAGTATGCATCAAAATGATTCCATCGTGTACGAGAATGGGTTGACATGTAATACATACTACACACACGCCTTTTTTCAGCATTAACACTGTGCGAAAAAGGTATATCCTCCTCCTCGTGTACCTTTATGCAACCATCCATCCGTGTGTGTTAACGTATAGTGAGTCCTGACTCTCTGTGATCTTAATGGCAGCGGAATAAATGATGCATATGACAAGACGACCACGTGACTATCTTCTGTTCCTTGTCGAGGCGAGGAATTGCTGTCAAAATTCAACCTGCTGATAATCAAAATTATTAATGTGGGAGGTGGATTGATGTTCGCAGCTTTATTCGACATCTCACCCGCAGTTACGACTTCCTAATTATCAAGACTTCACTCATGCTGAAATTATAACATTTCGAAATGAATTATTTTTATAAATATGATCACGTTTATTGATGGTCAGGTGTTTATTCTAGTGACATATCAAGGTCTGAGTGTCTATATCAGAAAACTGGCAGGGAGGATCCATTATTTCTTACTGAAATTTCAGAAGTGCGCGTAATAATGTGTGTTTATTCTCTCTTCTTTGCTGATGAGTGTTTGAAAGATTACGTTATGTAGACGAAATTCATGATGACTTTGGCAAAATATGAGTTTAATAATCGTACAGGTCTTTCGGATTACTGATGGTAATTTATCCACGATTTGTCGAATGATTAGGAACGTCTGTTGTGCGTAATTTAGAAATGGGAATGGTGTTCAAACACTCGGAATAACGAACCATGATAATGAATACATAGACACTGTTTCATCAGGGTCGAGGGAAAAAAATAATCTTGATATGGAATCAGTTTATCTCACAAAATCTTTCTTCTGTTAGATTGTGTATGGGTGTAGGGCGATTGTGACACTGATTATGACACGGTAGATAAAGATTACAGCGATAGCTGTCTATGTACACTGGGCGCAGGGCATGCTGGGTCAGACGTGAAATATAGGAGACAGTATATCTCTTCTCAATATAATTATCATGCACACCATTCTGAAGGGCTTGTAGATGTTGGCTTTACAGCCACAAGAATCACCTACCCTCATTTTTGCTGTAAATTATCACTTCAAGAATATCGGCGACATCAACACGACTTTTGAAGTGTAGTCTGGACGGTATCACTCAGGTAGGCCTACTTACCCGAGATAATTAAATCGGTTTATTCAGAGGTTGATTTTAGAGAAGGTTCGGAAATTTAGTTACGCTGGGAAAGCAAAATATCCTATAAGACACATCTCACTAATCATCTGTGTGAGGAACAAAGATAAAAGGAAACAATACTCTAAACCAAATAAACTATAGAGTTCTCATAATACTGTACAAAACAGCGAGGCAAACGAAACACACAAACAACAAATAAACAGTTGTTTAGATAATGCGCTCCATCAGTACTTATCCAATCAATTTACAATAATGGCAGTGGTAAATAGTACCTTATACCATCAAAATATTTTCAGCATTACTGAGTGCATCTTGTACACCTGATTTTTTCCATTGATTAGTTCCTGTAGAATACCAAGAGCAGAATCTGCACGTGTGTTGTACCATCGTCATAATTTATCCCATTAGTAAACAGCCAGTTTTATAGATTTTTGATTGACACCATGGTAGTATTAGTTTTACCAATTGCAACTTCTCATCAAACGAGTACTTAGTATTCGAGCTGGTACTGTAATATGCCTACTCAGTATACCCTAATACGTCATCGAAAAGGAGAAGAAAAAATACACTCACACAATGGCTATCAACATCAGAAGGCCTACATTCATTTTCGAAACAGGCCAAGTGGCGCGGAGACGTTAGTTTCTCAAGTCACGCTGATCTAATGTATGAAGTTGTTAGAAGTAGACGTACCCCCTCTGTTGATAGCTCGCATGCAGTTCATCAGTATCCGAATGCCGGACCTGTCGTACTGAACGCAATATATTTTGCGGGTTTGGACCGGGGCATAATAAATTTTATACATGTATAGGTCTAGGCCTATCCTTGACATTACTTTGTTGATTAAAAGAAAACATGATAATGAAAATGACAACCTCTTTATTCCTCTTTTAAAGTCACTATTTTGATAGGGCCTACCAAACGAACAGCGCATTAAATACAAAATCTTACTTTCTGTTTCTTTATTGTGTAGGTTTACAAGTTTTTGCCCCTCAATAAAATGCGCCATTATAGCAAAGATCGTACGATCTTAGCAACTCACCGTGAGATCACTTTGGTCAGGCAGACCACAGAACTCTACATTTAGAGTTCTATGAGGCAGACTGATGTTTTCCGGTATCACTCGACTGGACGGGGGTCATTCGTAATGAGTGGAAAACTCTAGCATAGGCCTACCTGAATTCTTGATACAGTGCAATCCCGTTATAACGAACACGGTTATAACGAAATTCCGGTTACAACGAAGTAAACATGTAGGCTCTAACATCATCAGCTATAATTATGTTCTGTATTGTTTTAATTGTCCGGTTATAACAAAATTTCGATATAACGAAAGAAAATTGCCGGTCTCTCAGAGAGCACTTCGTAACGGGAGTCAATTGTATACATATATATGAACTTCTCCCGTTCCTTTATATCTTTATCTTTTAATTTTTGAAAGCGTCTTTGAGCTTTTCTTTTCATGGATTTAGCTCATTATCAACTATTATTATAAAGAGTTATATTGACTGATACGATTCTGAACGTAGTTCCTTTACTCTGAGCTGTTTGAAGCAACAACATCGATGAACCTATTCTCATGTTCATCTTACTAGTCCGGAGAGAAAATCACTAAAAATCTTTCATTGGAAACATGACAGTAATAGAAATATATTTTTATTCCCACCATGCAATTCTATCTTTTCTCTTTCTCATTTCTTTTTGTTTTCGATTAACTAATGTTCACTTGTGTAGATCGAAAAGATTAAAACTGGTAGTAAACTGGTATCACGCATCTCCGTTTTCACTTAGGTGCCTAAAGCCTTTTCTTTGTGATTAAATCTCGTTAATATCTGTCGCGGGGTTTGTACAGTCATCCCTTCAAAAATCACTGGAAAGTACGAATTGCTAAATCCCAGCTTCGAGTACAAAGTGGAACAAATTTTTGAAGAAATTCTCCTGTTTCCGTTTAGTGTTGGCCTACGTGCATTATCCGGTTTGTATACTGGGCTCTCCTTTTTTTTTTTTTTTTATTCATTTGTTTGTTTGTTTTTCGAGTCATTAACGCCAGTATTATTTCCGAATTGAGTGTTTTTGCCGAAATGAAGAATGTCGTATGCGTTGGCGAACAGACGTACAAGCAGTCAAGTACACACGCATACAAACGCACTCTCAGAAAGCACACTTCCAAGGTGATAAAAAAGTGCACTTAATTTTCGTATGCATGATTGTGTACTAGTAATATGCGGGCAGTCAGTTCCATTCGCTCGGTCGGCCGTGTACTCCTTTGGACGACTCGGGAAGTTGCATACAATGTACAAAGTTTACATTGAGGATAAGTAGTACGAAGCTTTCAGGATCGCTCATGCGATGCATGGGGTAATCTTGTACGATGTACGTAACTTATGTCACCCACGAATGGGCTATAGACTGGACACCGTCTCGATCGTACGAGTGATCGAACGCCGAACCGACCGGAGCGGAACAAGGAGACGAGTCTGACTCTTAATCTCTCTGAAGAAAAAAAGAGACTGTCGGCTTGCTCAATGCAAAGGATGACCACCTTCTATTGTGCTGAGATTTTGTGAGACAAATCTGATTCTTGTCGTTGCCAGAACGCGTCCATGATTCAGTGTCAGTATCAGTGAGCTCTGGATAGAAAGCCAAAAATTGTTCTTGAGAGTGGTGATACCTTTCTGAAACTTCGCTTGGCATGTGTTTAACGTTAGGCTCGTCAAGTTGACTGTCAGCGGAAGATATAGACCTACATCAATTGAGTTTCTTTCATTTTTCTCCTTAAAGTAGGTGTTATTTACCACTATATGATGTAGAAGGAGAGACGGAAAACATGTTTGGTAAAGGAAATCCGACTGAAAAGCGATCGTTGCTTGAAAAGTATGACGAAGTGTCTCATGGCCACCCGGCGCCGAACCAACCCACCGTTCGGCCGGGCGCTGGCACAGGCGGTGTAACCAGCGCCGCGGCTAAACCGGGTTCTCCCGTCCCGTCAAACACATCGCTGAGCAGCACTGGGCAAGGGAGTGGTACGAGACCGCTGATGCCAATGATGGGGCCAAGCAGCGAGAGAATTCTTGCCGGCAGACAACGTCTTCTTACTCTGAGTGACGACGATTCCGAAATGCAATATGATTTTCAAAAGAGTGGACCACCATTTACTTCTTTGTATGGATCCACAGACAGTACATCGATATTTGAGAGGTTGGTTTCTCGTTAGTCTACTTGTGCTCTGCTTTGCCTTTGGCAAAGCCCTTTGGTCTTGTCAATGTGGCTCATATTCTACTGACACTGTACTGTAGATTCTACTGTCCTTCAGTGCACTGTGAATGGGCGTGCCAACTAGAATCTATGTGTTTAAACTATAGCTTTTCTTATGAGTGAAGATGTGCATAGAAGAGAAATAAAGATGATCAAGTTCATTCAGTGCATTGCCCACTCGTCCTCTGGCCTTTGCATCCATGCATTGATATGAATCTGAACCTTGTCAGCAAAGTGTCTGCAGACACTTACTTACTTTAGGGCCTACTTTACTTTACTTTACTTTAATCCATCGATGCTAGTAGGTCCGGGCCTGTTCATCGATCGATTGGTGGTCATTTGAATCAATCTTTCAATTATGAGTGGTTCTGTGGTAAGGTGTGTGTGTGTGTAGAGAGAGAGGATTCAAGACATATGATCTGTTAAGTGTTAGTGTCCTTCAGGGTCATATACAGATGGTAATTCTTTCCAGTAGTTCTCTAGTCTATTTTTGAAGGAGTTCACAGATGGGGCACTGACTACCTCTTCCGGTAGCTTATTCCATGATTCCACCACTCTATTTGAGAAGAAGAATGGCATGTTTAGCTTGGTGATATGAGATGCATACTGCATGTGGAACAACTTGGCATTAATGGCAATATTTTACTAGCTGTGACTTACACCTGGATGTGCACGTGGTAAGGTACACTGTATGGTAGCATGCCATGGGAATTCATGCTAGATAAATCATGGGTAGCCCAATTCAATCACTACCCACCAGGGTACATTAAAAACTGGTGAATAGCATTGGTCAGACTCAGAGACTGTAGACACGTGTCTACATCAAAATGTACATTGTACGCTCATCAGTAACGGTTGACTCAAGTAGACTAAGAGATTCTTTGGCCGTGTGTATACAGCTTTACAACCATGTACGGTACATAGAGATCAGTGATAAAACTATGCCCACTTTGTCACAGCAGGGAGGTGGGGTTTCCTCTCACCTCCCTGGTCACAGGGATTCTTGAATAAATCCAAAGTGGGCCAGCCTTCATACTCCATGAATCCCCACACTACCTGTACAGGTCTTAAAAAAGCTTAGATATTTATGTCCTACCCTGCAATATCTTCGGCAAGTTTTTTTTTTGTTTCATTATTTGATATTTTTTACAGTAATTTATTGTCTATATTCTCTTCATATTTTATGCAACCATGGTTTTGCTCTGAATTTTTGGGGTGTAAATTTTGAAATAATGAGACGGAAGTGTAGGATATTTATTTGCAAAACACCTTGTGTACACTGTTCCACGAAAATAAAGTTGTGCGAAAATAGCAATGCGCCAAAGAAATGAAATAGTAAAAACAACAAGATTTAAGACATTAGATACTGCCAGCACATGATTGCATGCAACTAGAAAATGTAGGAACTGCTGTGAAGGTCTGGCATACTGTATGGGCTGTGACGTATGTGTGGCGACATCATTGGCATAACAACACGCTGATACAGGTACACTGCATGTCCAGTACCTGGAATGCGGAACACTTGGGTTTACATAAAATTGTACGTACAGGGACTCACTGAGTAAAACTTTTTTAAGGTACTCTTTTAGTATTGTGTGTTACGCATTCTTGCTTATTTCATGAAAGAGGAAGAAATACAAATTATCAACACTAGACCTTTGCAACTGCAAAATTAGCACTGGGCAAAAATGTATGATAAGCAGCAATTCATGAAAATATACATGGACATCTCAGCTTGTTCAGTATGTCCTCTCTTGTGACTGTACAGTTACAATTTAGCAGTTACATACACACATTCTATAGATACAGCTGTATGGGAGTAAAACACTGCTTTCATGTGCTGGTACTACATGTGTACTACATGTACACATGTCCCATGACATGCTTTGCACAAACCAGCCTTGCTACTTTATATCCCTGCATACACACTTGTAACCAGCCAAATAAAGTTGCCTGCCATTTAAGCACAGTTTTTGTTCAGAGCATTTGTGCTTGTCATTAGATTGCACTCTGCAACTTTTGTATAATCTCTTTTGTCGTCTAGCGCTCTATTCTAATGCGGTTTTCAAGCATAAAGGTACATAATGCATACTTCTCATGGGGCCAGAATCTGAAGGTCTTGTAGGCATTTCTCTCCCAGCCACTTCCAGAACTGTGTACTCAGGATGATACATTGTTGGATCCACAGACTGTGGTCTCTTCATCAGTATATCATTGGTATGATTAGATGAGGAATTTGGGGAAAGGAAAAGAGTGGAAGTGTGAGAGTATAGAAGGGTTCCTCTGATATCCTCCAAACAGCTTTTGATGTTACAATCTGAACGGGATTATTGCTTTGGTGTTCCCAGATGTCTACAACATCAATTGGGTCACACAAGTGAGTGACAAAAACAAAAAGAAAAGAAAACGCAACTAAGTGAAAGAAAGTAAAGATGAATGAGAGAGAATGAGGGGACACATGTTTTTTGATTAATTGTCAAAATGGCAATTTCCCTGTGATGTATAAATACAACATTGTTATTCTAAAAATCCTCTGTACTGAATGTTGTTTTTGAGCGTTTTTTTTTTTTTCTTTTAGGGGGTGGGGTGGGGGTTGAATGATAGGGGGAGGGGAAAATGGTAAACTGTGTTTTACAGATCTATGAGTTATTGTGTTGTTTTTAAAGTTATGATCCATCCTAATTTTCTCTCATTATCAATTTGCACATACATTGTAGCACTTTTACATTCATGAATGTTTGAGAAGATATTTTGTGTAATAGATTAATAAATTCCAGATTATTGCAATTTATTCTTTTGTACTGGGATTTGTATGAGAAACTAAAATTGTTTGTCGGCCTTTCATTGCATGGTTGAGTAAAGCTTAAAATTTGGTAAACAGGTCCATGATAAATTGTTGTGTCAGACTGATTTATCAAGAAATCCAGGAGGGCATTTCATGAAGCATTTTGTCCGTCAAAGTTGTCGGACAAATTTGCTCTCAGCCAATTAGATGCAAGGACTTTAGTAGCTTGTAACAGTTTGTCAGAAAAATATCCGACCAAAACGCTTCATGAAATGCCCCCCAATTGGTACACTGTAAACTCTGTTGCTCTGTGCAGGATACACATGACTGATTATACCATGGTTGGCATGTTCAGTGATGTGAATCCCTGCATTCTATTCATATTTGCCTTTTCTACCTTTTCTCTTTCAGATCAGAAACAAAGAAGAGCAAAGTTCCCAGAAAAGTTCCTTTTCTCCATCTGGTAAGTATTTTTCTGTTCCTTGGTGAAAATTTTATTTTCTTTTTTTGTGTGGGTTAAATTGTCTTTGTCTTCTGTCTCGTGCTTTGTACACTCAATGAGCTTGAACATTTTTTTTTAAATATATTTCATACTTCTGTGTCAGTAGCTTACAAGTTAATACCTTAATTCAAAATTGTGAATGGAAATCACTTTGGTTTTTGTATTTTGGGGGATTTTTTGTTTTTTTGTTTTTGTTTTTTTGTTATTGTTGTTTTTTTTTTAGGGGAAACTAGTGTGAGGTAGAAGTTTCCCCCTGCCATCACTTGGGTAAATCAGTAATACATTGTATTTGCCGTAGGGATGTATTAAATCAACTTTCGTGTAGTCAGTTCTAATACCACTCACAAATGACATTCAATTTGTAAAGATGATGGCAGTGTATAAAATGAGTGTCCTTTTCTCTCTGAGCTTGGTATATAAGTTATTGACCCTTTTACTTCTGCCAGCAAAATTTATTGTTGCAGTTGAGCCGGAAATGCTTGTAGCGGTACACAATTACATTGAGTCCAAACTATCAAAAGGGCATGTTGAAATCTGTTAAACATTCTTTCATTGAAATAATATCAAAAGGAGTATTCATATGATTTAATCATGTCTATATGTTTACAGCCTTGTATAAATCTGTACATACAGTACATCTGCATCTGTTTTTTATGCCTCCGCCACGAAGTGGTGCCGGAGGCATTATGTTTTCGGGTTGTCCGTCCATCCGTCCGTCCGTCCTTCCGTCCGTCCGTCCGTCCGTCCTTCCGTCCGTCCTTCCGTCCGTCCGTCCTTCCGTCCGTCCGTAATGAATTTTGTGGACAAGGTAACTATCGAAACCTGTTGAGGTATCCTAATGAAACTTGGCATGTATGTGTATTAGGGGTTGAAGTTGTGCCTATCAACTTTTGGGTGCACATGCTCAAGGTCAAAGGTCAAAAGGTCAAGGTCAAATACATAAAATGTCACTATTTCCACCATATCTATTGAATGCCTGAAGATATTTTCTTGAAACTTAGTGTATACATGTATTACCCAATTAAGATTCTCTGGTGAAAGTTTGGGTCATGAGGTCAAAGGTCAAAGGTCAAAAGGTCAAGTAAAAATATTAAAACTTCTTTTTTTTTTCTCCATACCTTGGAAAATTGTTCAAGGTATCTTCATAGAACATAGTATATACATATACTGACTGGAAGTGATTATCTAGAGAATGTAGGGTTCATGGGGTCAAAGGTCAGGGGTCAAAGGTCAAGTGCAACACTTCAAAATTTTACTATTTCCCTCCTATCATGCAATGCCAGCAGGGTTATTTTTTTTACACTTGGTGTATGCATACATGTGTAACCTAATAGAAATTCTCTGGAAAGTTTTTTTTTTTCTTCTTTTTTTGCCTCAAAGGTCAAAAGGTCAAAGATCAAGTGAAAGTGCTGAACTAACTTTTTCCTCCATATCTCGGAAGTGGCTCAAGTTATCTTGAAACTTAGTACATATTATGCATGTTCTACCTGAAAGTGATTATCTTATGAATTTTAGGGTCAAGGGCCAGATGAAAATGGTAACAATTTACTATTTAATTCAGAAATTGCACTTTTTCTCCACACCTGTACCTTTAAAATTACTCAATGCCTAAATGTATGAATGGGTCAAAGTCGAGTTAAAGTCCTTAAATCCCTAGATACATGCTCTCCTATTCATCCAATTAAACCTAGGTCAAGGAAGGTGAACATTCAACACATTTGTGACAAACTTGTCATTTCAATATTTTGCCAATTTTGTGAAAATGTAATCACACATTGTCCACATGTACTATCTAGACCTATTGGGAAAATAATGACTTATGGCGGAGGCATACCAGTCGCCAAGGCGACATTTCTAGTTTAGGTATCAGTTGCTGTGGTATCCTACATGCAACCTTGAAACAAAAATAGAACCTGGAAAAATTCCTAAACTCTTTAAGAGTGGAAAATTCTGAAGGTTAATAGCACAGAAGATTAATTTGTGCATTTCTGTGGTTCTTTAAACTTTCTTGCAATGTGGTATACTACAAGATCTTGCACAATTGCAAGTCATTATTACAATTTGTAGTTGTAGTACACAAGTAAAATATAGAACAGTTGTAACAGTTACTGGTACTCCCTCAGGCATTGAACACATGCTAGTTCTGTGTAGGTAGTTACCATCATTTTGCAGCCAAATTTACTAGTGCATTACATTTCTAAGGTTCTGATGAATTTTGGATGAGGTGGATGAGGTATCAAAAATACTGTATGTAAAATTTGTGGTTGATTGGATATAATGGGTGTGACTGTTGACACTTCAAGTGGAACATTTCCTAAACAGAGACATAAATATTTTGATTTTACTGAAGTGGTATTAAGGAGTTACATAATTGGATTATAAATTTTGTCAATTGGTTGAACTAAACTTTTTCATCAGTGTTTAATAATTGTAGATAACAAGCTAAAAAGTGTGCAGGTGGTTTTAACCCAAGCACTGCACTATAATTCTCACTCAGGCCATGAGCTGGTTTGCTTGGTTTTCCTGGGTATACTTGATATCCCAAAATAATTTGTATGGAAAGGTATTATGTAATATGTCAATGATACTTCCAGGGGGGCCTGAGCTTTTGATCCTTGCAGAAAAATCCTCTGACAAAGATTCTGTTAGGATTGAAGGTTCATGCACATTTATTGTTGTTGAAATGGACCATGCATGCATGCTCTATGCATGAGTTTCTACATGTATGCAGCAGGACCAGCCTGGATATCACTCATGCAGGTGGCATTGGGAGTGCTCATGAAAGAAAGGGGAAAAAATGTCGAAGAGGTTAAACTCTCATCACAATTGTTCCAATCACATGTATTTTTCAGTGGGAAAATAGCCATTCTGTCCTCAACACTTCTGGGTTTTTTGCATGGCAAATACAATTGCCATGGCAGAACAATCACATGCGATATCAATATTGATAGCGAAAGCAAACAAACACAGGTTTAGGCAGGTTGGGTCAGTACGACAAGTTTTCTTGGACGTGCCTTTGATACCTAATTTCAGCTAACAGTAAGTTCACTGATCTCTCTTGAAATCTCAAACTCCTTGATTCTCTGTTAAAATGAGAGGATGTAGCATCTCATGTCCTCTATATCATGTATTGTTTCTCCCCTGTTTGATGTGACACAGTACCGCTATGCCACTCTCCTGGACTGGCTGTTGTTGGTGTTGGGTGCCCTTGGTGCTCTGGCTCAGGGATCTGGATGGCCCATCCTTTACCTCTTCCTGGGAATCATGCTGGACGACTTCATCATGTTTGATACAGCCAACATCACTGCAGCAACAGACAGTGAAAACCTGACTGGGTTTTACACCACAAGGACGTTGTTGCAGGCAGTGCAGCCTGCTAATGAGGAAGTCATAGTTGTGTCGTCTGAATTTGAACACGGTGTTGAGGAGTCGTGTATACGATTTGCTCTGGTGGGACTTGCCGTCATGATCTCGTCATATATCCAGGTATTAAGTTTGTACCAGTCTCTGTAGTTTCAGTGAAAACCATTGTTTTAAGAGGAAGAATCTTGTATGGTATACAAGTGTTTTGTGTGTGTCCATGTCTAGTGTCTGTGTGTGGCTAATGTCTGTCTGCCTATCTATCTGTGTTAGTTTAATATACGTGTATTGACATTCCCATACTGTTTTATATCCTGTGTTCTGAATTATGCAAACTTGCAGTTAGTGAATCTAAAACTGGCAGCATAATGTGCCCCCTCAGGGTACCCACATGCATACAGTAGGTAAATACACGCGGTGGGACTTGGTAAAGCATTTATGAGTCATTTAGAGAAATAATGTACAGTTGTATTGTCCAAACCATACAGCTGCAATTTTTTATTGTTATCCCTTTACAGGAATGGGAAATAATAGTTAAGTTTTGACTTAAATTTCTCAAATTTTCATCTCACATTTGAATTACCAGGACTTTCAAAAAACAACAACAAAAAACAGTGGAAAATGATTGTATCTCAGAAACTCTTTTTTTTTTTCTCATTATATTAGTTATATCCACAATTTCATTGTTGTTATAAAGATTTTTTTAAAATACTTTTTCCATTTATGCTGCATTAAGCGGTCTATTAGCCATTTTTAGCAACACCTGAAATATCAACTACTTTTAATTGTAATTTCTAGTATTCCAGTTGAATGCAGCCTACATCGCAGGAATAACTGCTCTTGTTTCATTACAATAACTGGTCCATACGTATACGTTTCTACTGAGTGAATTTTAATAAAAAGTTGAAAGAAAAAATAGATTGACAGTTGGTAGACTATCTTATTAATGGTCACCGATTTGGCCAACCCTGTTATGATCTTTGATGGTAAACTGACCATAGGGCAGTGGACATGATGGTAAACTGACCATAGGGCAGTGGACAAAGGTTGAGGTTTGTTTACTGTCTGTGTCATTCTGCTATTGACACAACTTCCCATGTCTCACACACTTATGTGTTGGCATTCACTGGGATGGCAATGCTTGCTTTAGAGATTAAAATCTGCCCACACATGGACGAATTCCATCACACTTATTGCAGTCAAATTGTAAGGCATGTAAAGTGACAAATACAATACAGTCTACCTCATCAATTACATGGGTGCATTCAAAATACCTGAAGGCAGCTGTATTTCAGTCTCCATGCAAATAATACCATTTTTTACCCATGATGTATCATGTGGTTTTAAGAAAGAAGTGAGCACAATAAAACATTTTACATTTTATGTGGTATATGAATGATACTTGAAATACCATTCATTGCCCATCCTACATGTACATGTAGTGCACACTGTATGTTTCTCAAATTGATTTGACTTCTATTGTTGAGTGATGTAAAAGGCCATTTAACAAATGAAGGATATCAGATCCTCATTTGCCGTGAGAATTTTGAGCTCAGTTATATGACTATGGGGCATCTTTTCTCATATTATGATTGTTACACTGTATGTACAATTGTAACTATATGGATGTGTAATCTTGATACAGGTTACAGAGTAAAGCATGAGTATATCTTCATTGCTTTCATTTGTGGCTTTCAATTAAATTTCTTTTTCTTTTGAAACTTCAGACGGCATCGTTTGGATTGACTGGGGAGCGGCAGACAAATCGTCTGAGGAAAGCTTTCTTTCATGCTATTCTACACCAGGAGATCAGCTGGTTTGATTTCCATCAAACAGGGGAACTTACATCAAAGCTATCAGAGTAAGTCTACTCAGAGGAAGTCTATATCAAACCATTCAAAAAAAAATTGAAATGATAACTTTTTATATAGTTTATAATCCTTGCTGTTTGACAAGGAAAAATGCCTCATCAAATGTATTTCTGTCCAGTAATTTCACTGCTTTTCATTCAGGAAAACTCAAATTAGATAGTTATACGCGGTAAATGAAGAAATCATGTACAGCCATGTCTTTTCCACTGTAATGACTAAATATTTCATCATGAAAACTTTAATAACTCTTAGACAGATCATCAAATTGTCTTGAAAATGATATTCATAGAGCATTTGTTGAATATCACCGAGGCATGCACACAGACTCACACACATTGGAAGCAAATCCCAGATATTACTTCCATTTCAGCAGTATTAATCATGCTTCATGGCCTTCTGCTATAATCTATCTCCCTGGAGGAAAGTATACAATATTCTTGTTAAATAGGAAGTGAAACAGAAGCTGTTAAAGCAAGGTGCTTTCTTCATTTCACAGGTATTGAAACGTATCCGAGGTATCCATGTCTTTGCCAACATTCAAAACGATAAAAACGTCATTAGTTCAGAGTTAAAAAGCCATTCACAAACTCAGGTTTCCTCCAAAGCTGTGTGAGGGCAGGCCACAAAAAATAAATAAATATATATATATATATATATATATATATATATATATATATATGAATTTTAGGTGTGTTTAAAACTAGTGTTTGCATCTATTATGTACTGCTAAAAATTTAAATTGACAAGAAAGCTTTACAATTTCACTGCTTCAAATCTCAGGATATGTTTAAAGCTGAATTTGATGAAGTCATCATGATACAACTGTACATACATAGTGTATATTTTACATGAGTGTGTGTCTAAGTTGTATGTGTGTCTATGTCTATCTATGGCTGTCATCCAGATATGTTTTTCTTATACTGTAAAACGAGGAATTTTCGCGTGCATTTTAATTTCGCGAATTTCGCGAGCGCCAAAATTCGCAAAATTAAAATGCACGCGAAAGTTTTTGTCTACACTACATGCATTGAACGCCAGTGGCAATTAGCGAAAATTTCATGCCACGAAAAAGGCTGTCGGCTCCAATTCGCGAAAATTTCATGCCGCGAATATATCATGTTTTACAGTATACATTTTATATTACATGTGTGCACACAAGTGGTATTTACCTCAACAAGCAGCCTGACTGTTACATGCAGTCTCATACACTAATACCTAGAGACATACAACTGTATTTACATTTTCCTCTTCATTTGAAAAGAATTCACATTTAATCTTACACGTAGTCTCATAGAATGTGAAAAAAAAACACCTCAGTATCCCTTGAATATTGGGAGTATTTTACTTTTCTCAACAGGCAGCATTTTTTGGTGCTTTTTAGAGAAAATTTGGGCATATGAATGTGACACACATTACAATAAAAAGTAGCACAATATGTGTACATCATGTCACTGTGACTGTATGGTTTAACCTGTTGAGGACGGTGTGATTTTGCTACAACACGCATTTCTCATAGACACTTGCCGGAGTGTACTCTGGACTCGTCGTCAACGGGTTAAAGGACTTCATAAAAAATTTGTCCATTGGACACTTTTTCACTGACTGTAAAAAATTACATGATCTCCTCAACCTTTAACCCTAAAAGGGCCGGGGGAGGGGGGGGGGGGGGTGTGGGGCGGAATCCGCTCTCCCTCGACGTTTCGCGCTATAATTCTGTAACACGAGAAGGCCTCGTCGCGAGGCTTCTTGACTTTATTTGTTCAAGTCTCGCGCAACTTTTGAGACAAAATTTGCAACGTCCACGCATACTTTTGCGAAGCCACGCCCATTTTTGTAACAGAATGTAGCCCCAAAATGGGCGCAATTTTGTGATTTTGTGTACATTTCCTATGGAAAACAGTGCTCTGTCATGAAAGTCATAAAAACCTGATTATTTTTACAATTAATCACTTTCATTTATCAATTTTGTGCTAAATATGGTAGAAAAGTGGTCAGTGACAATTTCCAATGAAAAAAACAAAGAAAAAACAAAAGTTGAAAAACAAAGATGTTGTACATAAGAAATTCTGAAAACAGTAAAATACATAAGAATTGAAATGAGTTTTGGAACTTTTTGTGATGTACAAATTATGACCAGCAGGAACCCAATTTAAAATGCATTCATACACAGCTACAGCCGTCATACTGTAGGGTTGATTTCTGTGTTATTGCTTGTGAGTGTGCTAATCTGAGAATGTGTTTACGGCATATTTATTGTGTACAGCAGTACACAAGATTATCCTACCATAACTGTGTGGGTGCACTACCGTACATTCCTTGTGTTAAGCGAGAAGAAACTCATTACTATGTAAATGTAGTGAAGCATATCAGAGTTTTAGTAGTCTGCAGAGATTGCACGTGATTGATGCCAAGGCTTAACTCTGGTTATTTTTCTCCAATCGATTTTTAACAGTAGAATTCATATTTTGCAGGAGACTTACAATTGTA
This sequence comes from Diadema setosum, assembly GCF_964275005.1. Classification (NCBI taxonomy): domain Eukaryota; kingdom Metazoa; phylum Echinodermata; class Echinoidea; order Diadematoida; family Diadematidae; genus Diadema; species Diadema setosum. Next base: position 38,147,568 of record NC_092699.1, on the reverse strand, counting down.
TTATGGCATTGATAGAGTGCAGAGAACAACTATAGGTCCTTCAACCTTACACTTCAGGTATGAAAAGTCGTGACCTGGCAGAATATGTGCTTTAAATAGGTTGTCAATGAGGTGTTGTCAGTGGAAACTAAATATTGTTGACACCTTGACCTGTACATTTGATGATTTTGATGCAAATTTGAACATCGTTCCATCCAGATGCAATGTACATAATCTTTGGGAAAGAAGTGATCAATGTGTTTTACTTGATAAGAACTCTAAATCTTTTGATGTTCAATCCCATTGAACAGTAGCCTGAATGCAAAGACCATTTCTAGTTGTGGAATGACACTTACTCCAAAGAGTTCCCCTGGAAGGAAACACTTCCCAGAGTTATTGGTTCTAACAACTCCCCTCTGGGTCACGAGGGTGAAAGCCAGCAACCCTAATCCTTTCCTTGGTCTTTCTCCTACATTGGTTCAGTTCATTGAAGTGTTGAAAAAAAAAAAATGGGAGTTTTGAGCCCGCGATCAATGACTGTAACAGAAAAAAAAGGTATACTACTAGGCCATACACTGGTTTTAATTCTGTCATTCCTGAACGCTTCTGTGCAGTGTTGGTTTAAAACAATATACGGAAAAAAAACAAAAAAAAAAAAACACCCTCATCCAAGGAAGCTATGGTACATTTCTTTGGTGTAGTAAGGTGTGTTGTACATGTTGTTCTTATCTGAATCTGGCAAAAGTTCATGTTCTTCTAGATAGCTACTGTAGCTAAATAACTATAAGTCTGTGTGTAGTCAATCTCTATTAAAAGTGTGGAGTTCAAGTGTGTGACTCCATCAATTTTCAAGAAGATTTTGAGGATAGAAATAGATGTACTGTAAGTATGTACACTGTACACAATTTGTAAACTGCCATTTTATGAAATCACATGATATGTAAAAGTTGTAGAAGAAGGACTCAACACCCTGAAGTGCTACCTGAAGTGCTACTTGACATAAAACTATCGAATAAGAAAGAGCTCCTGCAGTTTAGTTTATGGTGGTGTTAAAGTGAGGTGGTATACAAATATCGACTGCTGCAGAGGGAGATGGTAAAACTATTTGCACCAAGGTGATGTCTCAACAGTGCTATGTCCCGAGACGAAGTCGAGGGACATGGCACTGTTGAGACATCACCGAGGTCAAATAGTTTTACCATGGCCCGAAAGAAAGCAGTCGATATTTGTTTTATATCCCTCTCGAGCATTTTACTAGAGTAATGACGGTTCCCTTTTGGAAAAGTGTGCAGGTTTCGTGAACGATAAATCTAACGTTAGGCCGTAGCAGTGCAGCAGCAGTGCGTGCGTGGAGCGCGTATGAGTACCGAACGATCACGACACCGCTACGCTGTTGTTGATTCCTACACACGAGCTACACTACAGCGTGCATAACTCCGAAATATCGAGGAGGTCCAGGACTACGTTAGATTTAAGAAGTAGGCCTAAAGCGGCTTCGTTACCCAGATCATCTTCAAAGTCGGTATAATTCGTACCTGATATGGCGTCCTCCTGCGATCATTCTTTTGTTACTTGAAGCAGTCACTTTGTCAATTGGGCTGAATGCATTGATCACACGTCCACTAACGTTACACACACCCACGACATCGCACCACAGCTTTCTGTAATGCTGTCGCACACCGCGCGCTCCGCGTCTCTCTAGCTAGCTCTTAGCGCTAGCTAGCTAGCTACAGGACTGTCGCTCTAAAGTATCGCTACTACGCGCACTGCGTACATTCTTAAGTGAGAAATGTAGATATCGATCACACGATCACGATTGGGTGCAAATCGTGGATTCCCAAAAGTACTATATCACGCTGGCTAGTAACCAATTGCACCGCATCCAGCTGCTCGTAGCTAGCTAGTAAAACTACACCATGTTCATGCTCTGTACAATCCTATGGCAAGAAGCTTTACATGAGGGATATAAAAATTGCTATTTCATTTGAAACTACCAGTGGCTACAATATACCATATATCAAAGAATGTAATGTGTCTCATGATATCCAGATCATGTAGAGGGAGCTGCACATATAATACAATGTATATCAGTTTCATTTTACATTTATGTACTATTGTGGTGCAAGACACCCCAATAATTCTACATTGAACTATTTTGAACTATTTCATGTTTGCCATACTGCATACTGTTCGTCCCATATTTTTCCAACACATTTGTACCTCTTCAATTTCAGCAACTGGAGATTTTAACCATGAGAAATTGTTCACATTATAGAGTGATATGTCCATTCAAGTAGATACAATGTAGATCATGAAGACAGAAATATGGTATACAAATACCAATCTTTGTAAAGTAATCTGATTTAGGAATTGTCTTTCCGTGAGCTGATATTTATCAATCCTATTCTAACAAGGTTTAACCTTGAATCCAGTACTACAACTGTATTTGCCTGTATACAGTAAGAAAATACCTGCAGAAATATCAGCTTACTAGCTTGCTGAGAGGAACACACTGGTCACCAGAAATTAATCCTCAACATGTGTCTTGTAGTCATAGCTTTGTGGAGGAAATTAATGGCACAAACAGGTACACTTTTATCTTTAAACAGATGGGGGGAAACATGTGATGTCTTTTATTGCATGCCTGAAAGTGAAAGTCTGCTTTTATGATTAGGGTAGGGTTCATCTCACATTATAGTAGTTACCATGTACACACTTGTGTATAGAATAAAAGTCATAGTTGAAATAATGGTTAAAAAATGTATTCCCAAGGATTTTTATAAATTTTTCATTCTTTTTGTCTTTGTGACATGAGTCTCTGATGAATGTATGGAAGACATTAGGGGGCTATTGAGTGATGAAATATTAACTTTGCACTGAGACATTCAATGTTTTTTTTTCCTCATCTCATTGTATTTTCTGTGTACAGTGACATAGAAAAGGTGAAGTCTGGGTATGGTGAGAATGTAGGCATCTTTCTTCAGTTTCTAGGACAAATCATTGCAGGTGAGTTTGTCTATCCACTTCTTTTGGCTTTCTTATCTACACAGCACCTAAAATAATATACTCGCTATCCGATTGGTTGATTGCTCATCATGTGACATGCTGTTAATTAGTGTCATTGCACACTGTCGCTGTTGAGCGGTGCGATTGAGTGGTGCAATTGAGCAGTTTACATCTGTGTACATCATGCTTAAAAATGTATGGTAGACAGCCAAGGTGTTGTCTGCTCACCTGAATCTCTAAAAACAAAGAACGAAATCTGGTTACTCACAAACATGGATGCTCTCGATTCATTTATAGAGCATCACTTGCGTTCAAAGTATTGAATGTTACTATATATACAGTAAGTACTGTAGAGTATCACAAGGTTAATACTGTACAACTACAGTTTTGTAAAAGCTATGAAGTAGAATGATGTACCACAACCTATGGCATAGAGTGATGCCTAGACCTGTGTTGTTGATAATCTTCAGAGATTAGAAATTGCACAAAGTTACAAAATGTACTTTAGTTGATATCTGTTATGCAAGATACGTTTGTAGATTCTTGAAGTAGAAACTCATTGTGCTATGACTTGTACACTGTATAGAGTGCTATGCATGTTTGCAGTCAGGTCCTACAGGAGTAACTACCAGGTATCCCATACAGTGTACATGTACAAAAGTAGGTACGGTATGGTGTATAGAAGTACTACAAGTATTTCTGTGCAGTGATGTGTGTTAGCCTTGCTCAGATAGGGCCTCCCTCGACCTGACAGATAAATGGCTATCAGGCCTCAGAAATACCAGCACAATTTCAGCCTTTTATAACCTATTCATTTTGCCAGGATAGCTCAGCGAGTGTGTGTACACAGTACATGTAAATTATCCATGCTGCACAAACAACATGGTAAACTTCACACACCCATGTACAAATGCAGATAAAAGCTGGTTTTATCAAGTACCGGTAGGCCATTTACGGGTTTATGATAATTCACATGTGTCCTTTTTCATGATAACAACTTTGAATGGATGAATTTGTGAGGAATGACAGAAATGATTTCATAAGTGGTGCCCAATTGAAATAGAGTGTTTTTTTACACATTGTAGGTGATATGGCCTTTTTTACGATCAGTGGTGTAACTTTTGTACTCGGAGGGTCAAAATTTCAAACAAAATATTTTTTCATTATTCTGTTTGATTCCTGTTTAAAAGTATTCAAATTTTTGAAAAAATAACATTTCAGACCTTAAAGCTGAAGGGTTATTGGTGTAATTTAAGGAAAACCCTGGCACCTGAAGTAAATCTAAGCAAAATTTTGCTTTCATGAATTGCACCATATTGACAAAACTCTGTAGTCAAACTTCACCATGCAAAGTTTATATGGTTGACAACAATATATAGTTTGTGAATCAAAACTATTTGGGGGTTGAATATAAAGTGAATTTAAAAAAAATACATGAGATTTATAAATTTTTGGTAAAAAATACCAATTGACATGTAATTTTTAAGATTTTAACTATTTATTGGAGGGCAGGCCAGGTCAAACTCTTACTGTAACAAGTCTTTAAGAAGGGCTACCTTCCTATGTAGGTTAAATGAAATTCCAATCATTTCTTTAAAACTTGGATTTTTCACACATGGATGTTTCGGAGGTGACAGTTAACATATTAGAATGTTTCGGAGGTGACATTAATATTAACACTCACCTTTTTTGAGAATAAGTGACAATAACACAAAACTTCTTCTTTTTATCAATGTTTTTAATAATTATAACTCGAGAACAAGAAATTAACTCCTGTTTCAAGCAGATAAACCACACAGAACAAGTGTTTTTTTACACTTCATTAATTAGCATGGGTACCGGTAGTTTGCCTTCCATTTGGACGGAGGATGTAAGCTAAATATTGTAATCTGAAGAAACATGGCATTCCATTTTCTACCTTAAATTGAGATGAGGGTGTGAGATCATTTTAGTAATGTTTCTTTGCTCTCAGAACATTTTATTCCACAACACCAGAGAAGAATCACTTCGTTTCGGAGGTGACATTCAATGTTAACATTGTGTTGAAATATTCATTTACAGGAAGAATATGATGGGCATAAGCTAGATATTGTAACCTGAAGAAACATGTCATTCCATTTTCTACCTTAAATTGAAATGAGGGTGTAAGATCATTTTAGTAATGTTTCTTTGCTCTCAGAACATTTTATTCCACAACACCAGGGAATAATAACTTTGTTTCGGAGGTGACATTCAATGTTAACATTGTGTTCAAGTATTCATACAGTATGTCCCCCCAAAAAATTTGCAGTTAGACTTTTGCATTGATAGCACCCAATATGATTAAATCAGCTAAATTCTACTTTGGGGTCTTAAATTATAACATCTGAGCTCTACTTTGCAGAAAGCCCCATATGCAGTCAATTTTGTTAAGTGGTCTCAAAGAAATGTGGATTGTTATAAAGGATGTCAGGAGTCTGATTCTTCCAAGTTTAGCACTTGGATGCTCTTGGAACTGCATATTAATATGTAAACACAATATACAGAACTTGGAGGGAAGGGATTCCTGACATGCTCTATAAAAATCCTCAATTCTCTTTGACCTCCGAAACAAATTGAATGGGGTTTTCTGTAAGGTGTGGGCAATGAGTTATAGTTTCAATCCCTCAAATTGTATCTTAGATTGATTCACTATCTTTAAAGTTATCGTTGCGGAGGGTACCATTGTAATTTTTTGGAGGGGACATACATACGGTATATGAATACCAAAAGCAAAAATTCTTATTTGACTTGTGTATGTTTTTGTTTGCACATAGTTTTATAAATAGATTAATTCAAGGATGTTCATGAATTCTTCATCATTCTTGATAGCCACCATACAAATGTTTCAATACTGGTGAAAGGTGTTTGGTTCATCTGGAATAAATTTTCTATTCACCAGATTCATTTAAACTGTTGACATTACTAAAATATATTTTACGTATCTTTCTGAATTGCTTGAAAATTACCTGCAAATCATGCATATTAGTCACTTTTGAGAGTAAAAAGTATAAGATAAGAAAAATCATTTACAGTTGTTTTGGAGGTGACACAACACAGAGACAACCCAACTTCTCAGTGTTAACTATTTTGTGAACATTCATGTCTTTCCTCATGGCTGTAATTTTCAAATATAAGCTCTTTCTTTCAGTTTTTACTTGTTATTTTGTTTAGTTATTCTCTTTCATGATAATGGATACCAGCTCATATTTTGCTTTAAATTGTAATTCATACTAATCTTTAACAGGTTTTTACAGTTTGGTTAAGACAACAGTTTGTATTTCCCAGCTGAAGAGAGCAGCATAATGCCTTTCTGTGAACTTGAGGGGAAAATTTGTTTTTATTCAGTAATTTTCCCCATCAACTTCACAGAAGGTCCCGGACACAAACTGGTCTCAAATAACCCTATAAGGGACCGAAACTGGAAAAGGGAATTTAAAGGACAAGTTCACCTCAGTAGACATGAGGGTTGAGTAAATACAGCAATATTAGTAAAACACATCAGTGAGAGTTTGAGGAAAATAAGGCAATCCGTTCAAGAGTTATGAATTTTTAAAGTTTGTGCTCAGTCAAAGCTGAATGAGAAGACTTCTATAGCTTGTGATGTCACATGTGTATAAGGATATAGAGAAAGTATCAAGAAAATTCAATATATTTTCACTTTTCTTGCATAACAAAAGAACACTTGACTTCTCTCTTTTGGAAGGCAGGGTGAATAATATTGCCCTAACATACATCAGTAGCAAGTTGAAAAAATGTGCACTTTTTTCAAAGAGTAAAGTTTTGTGAAATTCACTTATATTTTCCTTATATCGTTGTACACATGTGACATCATACACTGTCGTAGTCATCTCATCCAGCAGTGATTGCGAAGATACTTAAAAAACCCATGACTTTTGAATGGATTGTCCAATTTCCCCAAAACTTTCAATCATGTGTTCTACTAATGTTGTTGCATTCATTCAATCCACATGTATATGAAGGTGGACTTTTCCTCTAAGAAGCCATTTTCTTTTCCTTGAAATTCCAGTACTTAAAGCCAAATTCTAAGATAAAACATAATAACAAAACAAGGTAAACACCTCATCAAAATTATATTGAGATAGAACTACAAATCTTGTTTATGGATCTTTCCCTTTCCAGTCCTGGGGACTTGTTCCTCTGTTCACTTTAGTTGTCACATTAACTTCAATAATCTTAAAAAATACAATGTCATAAACAGTTGGTTCAACATGGAAAATGTAATAATTATTGTCATATTAAAAAAAAAAATCACATAATTTTGTTTATGATTACCACCTTGTACATGGAAAAACAACTAAGAATTCAAGAACAAGTTGTGCACCAGCTATAGGCATGTGGTCTTTTTGTGGAGTTTGATTATTTGATGATTTTTTTTTTTTTACATTCTTTTTTTTGAAGATCGTGGACTAGGGCATGCATGAACTGCCACATGTATCACTTTAGTATCAAGGGAATTCTGGTGAGCTAGGTATACAAAAGTCACTTCTGTTGTGATGATTTTGTAGATATTAAATGTATTAGAAAATGTTAATAGATAGTGAAAAGGAACTGAAGTCTTGCCTTTCACTATCACATAACAATATGGTGTTAACAAACAATGTCACCTCCGAAACACAAGAAAAAGCAACCTACATGGAAAGCTGTGATTGGTAAATCTTCACAACTAAATTGCTTGTTGGAAATCAAGCTTCTATGAAGATGAAAGCATCTATATGTTTACTTAACTAAAGCAGGAGAATTGATCTTGATTACAATATTATGTATACAACAGATGGGTGTATTTTGTGCATTCTCTTTGTTAAAAAAAGTGAAAAAATGTAAATTTGCCCTAAAACGTACAGTCTAGTAATAAAAAAAAAGAGTGAGAGTGTGTTAGTTGATTTCTCCACTTTGAGACTTATGTTACTAAAATAAATGAAACCATTGGTGTACATGATATGGTTTCTCTTCAATAGAAATGAGCAAAAAAATCTTGTTAACAGTGTTTTGTCACCTCCGAAACAGTAATTCTTAGTTTTTATTAGATCTTTTATTAATCTCTAGAAAATTCTCACTTCCTGTTGCCATATTACTATTTTCATCCAAGAGAGATTCCTGTCAATTGGACAGAATCAAACAAAATTGCTTTGTCTTCGAGAAATTATCAAATATAATATGCTTGTTGTTTCGAAGGTGACAATTGTTTCGGAGGTGACAAGTGTTAACGGAAAATTGTATATTGCTCCGAAATGAAAACAACAGGCTATATTTCTACTACCTTCCTTCAGAGATAATGTGAGGGGGTATGTTACATTTTTGTAAATGTAATGTATAACTGATGTCAAGAATAAAAAAATCAAATACATAAATCTGTTGTCTCGGAGGTGACAGAAAAGTTAACGGAAAAGTTTACATAAATTTGTAAACGCTCACCAAAAAATGATAAGCTATCTGAATTAAATAATCTTTGGATCAAAGTTAAGTCAGATTGATTACTATTCTGTTTTGATGGAAATTAGCAAAGTTGAATTTTATAATTGTGAACAAGAGCTAACTCAAAAGAAGGGTTAATTGTTAACGGAAAATGTCACCTCCGAAACATAAAGTTTGGACAATTTCAGTCTTTAAAGAAGACAAAGTAGAACCTGGTAAACATAATAGTTCTTCATGTTGGATACCTGTCTATCACAACAACAACAAAAAATGAAAAGGAATAAACAATTTAATATGCTAGCTCTGACAAAAAAAAGTATGTCAGAGTGAGTACTGTAAAAGTGGATATTTTCGCGGGACTAATTTTTCGCGCTAGGCGGGGTCAGAAGAGTTTCGCGTGTTTTTAATTCCGCGGAATCAAGACATCACGCACAGGAACGTATGGCAAGCAAAAATATTCGCGTGTTTTTATTTTCGCGCTAGTTTCTGGTTGCGCGAAATGCGCGAAAATTTCAACACCGCGAAAATTTCCACCTTTACAGTACACCAAAAGTGTTGGATTTCAAGCATGTAAGTGCCTGCCACATCTGAAAGAAAAAGAGAGGAAAGTTCATTAAGGTACCCAAGGTAGACACTGTGGGTGGTAAGGTTATGTGAAAAATTAATGCATATCTGTCAGTGTATAAGAAAGTTATACACCAATTAGTGCCAACACTGTGTTTTACACCACTGATTGTAAAAATGGCCATATGCTCTAATATTGTTTGTTTTTGTTCAGACATGATTTAGATGAGAGCTTCAAAGTCTCAGAACTGCCCTCTAAGACTTCATGTGTGGTATGTTCAGAGCTATTCACATGTACAACGTATGACTGTCTATCATGATGTGTATCAAAATTGACTTTTCTCTTTTCTTTTTTTCCTTCCTCTCTTTCTCACTCTTTCTTTATGCATCAGGCTTTATTCTTGCCTTCATCTCTAGCTGGGAACTAACACTAGTAATAATGGCAGTTTTACCAGTTTTAGTCATATCAAGTGGATTCATGGCCCATGTAAGTACATATCTGAAACAATATTACTCTCTTGACGATGTTTGTAAAAATGCAAGATGATTCATATATCTGTAGACTTTTTTTGGGGGGGGGGGGGAAATCTGTTTGTCATTCTGTTCTGCTCAACATACACTGTAATTGAAGTGGATTAATGATGAGTTGTTTCTAATGATTTCTCCAGCCAAGTGAATGTTGGAATCACATGTTGAAGGATGTTCCCAGAATTTTACCTGCAATGACACTTATAAAAGAAAACTTGTTTCTAGTGTGAGACCTTCAGTTCAGAATCTTTAGAATTCATAGTGTTGATTTTTATGAACTGCAATCAAACATTTGAATTTTATTCTGGCATTTTACAAACAGTTCAGCATTATGTATTTATCTATGGAATAAAAATCTGAACCTCCTACTAAAATTGTACTAATAAACAAAGTATTGTGAGACTAATTGTCTGCTAAATTGGGTCATTATCTGTGGCCTGAATTGTCACAACCACCCAGCATGGATTGTCTCTTTAATTTGCATTTCATTCACACTCAAAGTACACCAGCCTTTCAAGACTCAGACTTGTCAAGCACATTAAAATACATTACATTGATAGCGCTGTCTCACTTTACATGCAGTTTGAAGGAATGGCAAGTTTCTGGAATTGTTCCTTACCACTCAGTTTTAACGAGAAAGCCATGTCCAAGTTTTAATGCATTCTTAAACTCTTATTTCGTCTTTGTATCCTCTATCTGTGCATTCATGTGTTCATCTGTTCATCCATCCATCCATCCATCCATCTATCTATCCGTCTATCTCATTCTGCAGGTTATATCAGTGATGACGACCCAGGAGTTGAAGGCCTATTCCCAGGCTGGAGGGGTGGCAGAGGAGGTCCTGTCCTGTATCAGGACTGTCATGGCGTTTGGTGGCCAGAAGAAAGAATTAGCGAGGTGAGCATTAAAGTTTTTTTTGCTCCATTCTAACCACTTTGAGCTACGCAATGTGATTATGCTAGATAGTTATTTCCATTTGTACATCACTGACAGAGATCAGTTCTGTCCGATTGTTAGAATTGTTCATCACTCGATGTTCACTGTAAACTACCATGGCATGTTATTGCTCTTCAGCATGCAATTTTTGTCAAGAAGTTTTGGATTTTGCACTCTGACATCATCCCTTTACATTCTACTCCCATGTTAGGCTTATGAATGAATTCATAGTTTGCACCATTGCACTTCTCTCACATCACAAATTCTGTCGCATACACTCAATCACATGTTTTAGCATTGTTAACAATTTCTGCCGTTCGCTTCCGTATATGGCTGTACCATAATACAACCATTCACCTGTCATGAAAACTAACTGCCATTTTTGTAACATATCCTGAAACCAGTGTGAACCACATTTATTGTCATTAGAAGTGTATGGTCTTGTGCAATGGACAAGATTTTACACTCCGTGAAAGAAGAGGTGCTCTATTCATTGGCTTTGCCTCGTTGAATAAAGCACCTAATCTTTCACCTCGTGTGAAGTCTTGTGCCATCGCACTCGTGACCATTCACTGTATGCTATCGTGAAAATTAACAGCCTGTTACAAATAAGTGTGGACAAGACTTTTCCACAGTCAGCCACATTGTGCACAAATAATACTTTTTAATGACACTCCTTCAACTAACAGGATATTTGATATTACGGAAGGCATAGCATATATGCCTTCTAGGCATATGACTCTTTAGACATGAAACATGCCATATTGTAAAATACATTCAGCATTACAATACATTCAGAAACAAAGGCAACTTGGATGAAATGCATGTCTCTACATGAGAGTTTTGAATGGAATACAAATTAAGCTCTGAAAAGTATTGAATTGCACAATTAGTTTAGCAGATTTATGGGGAGTGTAATGATCAGCAAATTTAGGTAGTGCAATACATGTATAAGGGCATTTCTAAACCAGTTCAACACAGATTAAAGTACGCTGTTTACCAACATCATCTACTGGGTACTCCCCCACATACACTGTGTATTAAAATGTGAGTCTGCAGGCGGGATATAAATTAGCAAGCCATGTGTTGCATTGCTAGTCATGCATGCCATAAGTACAATGCACAGTTTTGATGATTTTTCTTTGGTAATCAGCTGTGAAAAATTGCATTTATTTGACCCGTGAGTTTATCACCATAAGTTTCACACACTTCTGCCGAGTTCCATATGTTGCCTACTTAAAAGGGGGTGGTGTAGCCATATCAATGTAAGATATTTATTATGTGTGTGTGTGTCACTGTACTTTTTACCTGCATGTGTATTATGAGATGAGACATTCATATTTCTCAGTCAGAACTGGCATTTTAGACAAATTCTATGCAGCATGTATAGAAATGTAAAGCATGATGATATATATTTATTCTGTGTTCATTTCTTCTAGGTATGAGAAAGAACTGCAAACAGCCAAGTCAGCTGGTATCAAAAAAGGAATCACTAGTGGAGTTGGGATTGGACTCAGCTATCTCTTCTACTCCTGTACTTACGCCCTGTCATTATGGTAAGACAGCATGGAATGATTTGATTTGATTTGATTTGATATATTATCTGTACGGCATCATTTACAATTCTTTTTTTAATAGCAATATGATAGACATAATACAAATATAATACTCATTATAGCTAGTTTCTATAATATCAACCATTTTCATTATACACACATTTGTGACATAATGATGATATATTTCTCCTGTTGTTTGTGTTAAATAGCTGTACACTGGTGTTCTCTGTCGTGCAGATTGTTTGCTGGTTGGCACTTCCACTGGCGTGTCTGCTTCATGACCAGCACAAAATCCGTGCTTAAATTTGTGATGAGGTAGACATGCCAGTAAAAGTACCAACTAGCAAATAATATTGTGCCTTTTAGGAAAATTTGAAATAATTAAGACTGAAGTCACAGAAATGTAATTGTTAGTTTTCAATAAGGGCTACCAGTGTTTATCGTCATGACTCTTGAAAATCCATGCAATTCTGTGTAGAAACTACTGTATGATAGGAGACCTTGTACATCAAATTAGTTGGAGTTTCCTTTCAAATTTGTTTCTCCTTTGGGTACATTTTCCATTTATACAACTGTAGGTGATAGTTGACCAATGAAGCATGTACCGTTAGGATTACTGACCTCAGTCTGTAGAGTCTTAAGTGATACATGTCGAACAATGAGTCATATACCAGTAATAGACACAGAAAATCACAAGGTCATGTGTTGTGTGTTTGATGCTATTGGTTTTGTGATGAAGTATGGTTGGAATGTAGAGAGAAATAGTGCATTATGTTTGCGAACATCACAGAAGTTTAATTCTTAATGAGCTGAATATTTCTACTCAGACCTCAGCCTCTCTTCTAACAAATCTCTCTACCATCAAATAAACCTTTTAGATAATGTGCACACCACTAGGCTACGTCTTTGTGCCAAATCAAAAAGCTCTTATTACCTCATAAATTAGAATTGGGATGGTGTGTAACAGCCACATTGTGAGGAAGTGCAGTCAAACCAGCCTTAATGGCTACCTGTCTATAGTGGCCACCTGCCATATATGGCCACTGAGAATTAAAGCCATACCAAAAGATAAAAGCCATACCAAAGACCCTGTCTAAAGCAGCCACCTTTTTTGCCTGCCTTGGGTGACCACAATAAGCAGGTTTGACTGTAGTCCCTAAATAGAGTCTTATGTTAGATTCACAGAGGACAATTTGCTGCAATGAGTCACTGGTGTATGTCACAATGAACCTTGCTTCTTGTATGTAGACCCCACCACCACCGCCACCACCTACTTACTGCTGCTAGAGCGAATATAGCTTTCATACTGATACCAATGGCTTGAGAACCAAAGCACCTTGTGTTAAGATAAGAGAGTTAGTAGACCAGACAGCTTGAGATGATCACTCTATCATTGGTTGGCTTCATACTGATTGCATCAGGACAAAGTCTTACCATACACTGCCTTATTGCGAAAGCAGCCTAACTATTCTAAAAGCTTTAATAGAGAAACATGTGGTTGGTTGAGCTGTAAAAGGATGTCAGTGAGAATTTAATCCTTCTGCATTTTAGAAGATTACTGGGCTTTGTTGAGAAAAGTGCAGTACATGTATGGACTCGTAGCCAAAAACATGAAATGATTTATGAACTCTGCCGTGGTATATAAATTGTACATTAGTGACAAAATACTGGTTTATTTTTGTCCATGCTCTTTTAATTTTGTTGGTTTGCATAACTCCATATTCCAAAACATGGAATTGGGCTGAAGATGCAGGTTTCTAGACCTTTTTTTCTTTTGTCATTTTTTGCATTTCCTTTGAATGAAGATTGTTTTCTTGTCAAAACATGATTATATGATAAAATTAGTTGTGCGTGCAACTGACAATTCTTCCCCCCATTCCCCCCCCCCCCCAAAAAAAAAAAATTATAATTACAGGCATGCCCACTGAGCATGTGTAAAGGGAGACCATTTGCTAAAATTTTAACACTTTGTTGAAATGATCGGTACTTGTTTTGTTGTATTAGGATCAAGTATCCTGTATGAAGGCAAACACGATGACACTGAAGAATGGATATGCAGCTATGGATGTAGATTAGAAGTGAACTGTTGGTGCTTTATGTCAAAAAGAAATAAAAAATCCTTTGCTAAAACCATGTACAGTACATGTATATTCAGTGCTTGTTATGCATGTTCCATTTTCCATGCTGATTATGCTACACGTATATGTTTTAGCCTGCTCCTGTTTTTTAAGTCAGCAACAATTTATCAGTAAACGTTTTTCACTGTCGCAGTTCAGATTACCAAATGTCCACAGAAAATGTAGGTTTGATAAAGCTTTGAACTGTGTCCTGTATGTGAAAATTCCAACTTTAACAGATTTCAGAAAAGAATTAAACAACCAAAAATGCTCTGAAATGTACTCAAATGGATATTCAGATTTTCAGGTTTTTACAGCTTTGATAGTATTGCTCTTTCTACCTCCTTTCTAATGGATGCTTCCTGAAAATGTTGATACACATGTACCAGGTAATCTTGTCATGTCCTGACACGAGAGTTGTGTAAGCCTCTGTTTTCCAGGCAATACATGAAATACACCAGACATCTCCTTAATTGTCATTTGAAACCTCCCTGGGTTGTTAACATGTGAATGTTAACAACTTTGTCACATACACTTGCACATAATAAGTAAATTGTATTGAAAATCACATTTGGTCCTTCAAAGATAATGGTTACGTACAAATAGAGCAAGAGAAAGAAAGGGAAACAGAAATATTTTGCACCTTTACATTCTAACTCCACAAGAGGAGGGTTTTTTTAGAAACAGGCAAAGCTGTTTCCAAAGTGTAGAATTGTTTTTTCTTCCTCCCACGGTCATCATCTAAAATGGGCCTCCAGGTTCTAAAGATACAGCTCATTACCCCTGATTGCATCATAAAGACATCAATGATTCATGTCAATGAGTATCCACAGTCACCTTGGTGGTAAATCTCATCTTAGAATGGTTCTTTCAGCCCTGACTGATGGATGATGATGATGATGATGATGATGATGATGATGGTGATGATGGTGATGATGGTGATGATGGTGATGATGGTGATGATGGTGATGATGGTGATGATGATGAAGATTAAGATGATGATGACTTCTTGTTGATACCATAGATAAATGCCAGTATCCATAGGGATCGTGGCTCTGTATTGAGGGTGAATTGTAGACTTCCTCATACTTTTCCAGTAGAGCAGTAAGGCACATCATGCATTTAATTACACTTCTTTGTTTTGATTTGACATGGTGAATACTGGTATGATTCTTTTATTCAAAATAATCTGTGATATTGCCACATTTTGTGCTGGACTGAGTATTCATGACTTAATGATGACCCCTGTGTGCTAACAGTGAAATGACAGCATGGATGGAAGTATACATGTACAATGTAGGTGAAAAAGATCAAGTACTCAACATTGCGACAGTACGTAGGTTACTGTAGATTGTGACATACTAATTTGATGGCTGAAACTATTTTGTGCAAACCTATTCATCCAAAGGATTGTTGCCGATTTGACTTGACAGGTACGGACCAAAGATGGTGAGTGAGGGCCGAATCACTGGTGGCGACGTCGTGACCGTGTTTTTCTGCATCTGGTCAGGGTCTTCGTCTATCGGAAACTTGACGCCTTCCATTCACGCCATTGCATCTGCAAGAGGAGCTGCTGTAGCCATCTATGATGTCATCAATAGTGTGAGTTTACTGTGTTTTGCAAGAGTGTTTCACATACAGAAATAAATTTGTTCCCTTCTATTAGCTGTAACTCACAGCAGCTTCTCTAGAGGAATTTAAATTCAACAGTTACTGTAAAACGAATGTTCGCGTGCATTTTAATTTCGTGAATTTCGCGAACGCCAAGATTCGCGAAATTAAAATGCACGCAAAAGTTCTTGTCTACACTATATGCATTGAATGCCAGTGGCAGTTCGCGAAAATTTCATGCCGCAAAAAAAACCGTCGGCTTCAATTTGTGAAAAATTCATGCCGCGAATATATCATGTTTCACAGTATTCTTGTAATTGTCCTTAATTAAAGAAGTGCATTTTGGGCTAACAGTGCACCTTTGTAACTTATGTTCATGTTCGGCTTTGTGAATTATGTTCATGAAGTATAACGTCTGGGTCGTTGGCAAATGAAGGTGCATTTTTATCCCTTTCATCTTTTTATATTTGCAATTGAAAAATCTACAAATCTTCTCTTGGCTGCATATGAAAACCAGTGCATATGACAGGTTATCTTTTTATAAGTTTGTAGTAAATGACTGTCTTTCACCAATATAAAGTCATAAAGCATGTATGATTCTTTCCGTGGTTTAATGTCTGCTCTAAGGTCGTATGTCACTTTGTTTGTTTTGGTTTTTATCATTCTATGACAGGAACCAGAAATTGACAAGAGGAAGGACAAAGGTCTCAAGCCAAAGACAATAGAGGGTGACATTGACTTCCGCAAAGTTCGCTTTAGCTATCCCATCAGGCAAGACGTGCCTGTACTGAGAGATCTCTCCATGAGCATCAAGAGTGGGCAGAGGGTGGCTCTGGTCGGGTCAAGCGGATGTGGAAAGTCCACCATCGTCAAACTGTTGCTTCGTTTCTATAGCAACACGGCAGGACATGTGAGTAGTCAGGAATCACTGACTTCAACCCTTTACACTCCGTGGTCACATGCTTGATGTACTGTGAAACGAGGAATGTTCGTGTATTTTAATTTTGTGAATTTTGCGAGTGCCAACATTCGCTAACTTAAATTGCACTCAAAAGTTCTTACCTGCACAATATTCATTGGATGCCAGTGGCAATTCCTTAAATTTCATGCCGCCAGAAAGGCTGTCGGCTCCAATTCATGAAATTTTCATGCCACGAATATATCGTGTTTTACAGTATTTCACCGCTTGCAAAATCTTGTTTTTACCCAAAATGTGATGTGTAATGCACTTGTCAATTGAAGTCCCGACACTTGTGTCCCTAGGGGTGGCAGGGACTTGCATCAAGTCCGTTTTTAGGATGTTAACTAATCCGCCAAGTCCCAGTCAAGTCCGTGATAGGCCAGACAATATTTGTGTAGAAATCTGTGGCCAAGTCTGCAACAGGCCAGGCAATAGTTGAGTAGATCTTCGGCCAACTCCCCAACATATCAGGCAATATTTGAAGCACTCAAATATATTCCTGGATGTAAATGTTTATCCTCAAACCCCAGTATATTCCCAACCCACCCAGATTAAAAAAAAAAAGTAATGCTAAAATCCCCAGCCAACTTGGATGCGAATCACAGCCATCCCCGGGTACCCAGGTTTTAGGATTGCAATTAACAAGTGACATGTAAGCGTGATGCTTGGGTTGTATTCTTACCCATAATGTATAGCTTACTTGATTGTATGCAAAGCAGCAACAAGTGACAGAATCTTAGAATAATTTATGAGTGCAATCCATGCATACATTGTACACAGAGCTTCTTTTTCAGGCACAGAAAGAGGTGAATATCTTGGTTTTCTCTGATCTGTCAGGATTAGATATCTCTCTGTCTCTTGCACATCATTTAGGGCACATGTTTATATACATTGTACTCTGCTGAAATTAATCTTTATATGGAATATATGATTATTGAATTAACACTCAAATAAACATATTTTTTTATATGAAGATGTGCAATATACACAAAATGTAAAAGACATTATTCCGTATCCCTGAATCCTTACTGTAAAGAAGAAAAACTGCAGAGACAATTCTTGTGTGCTGGTATGCCATGCCAAGTAACTGTATCAATCTCACCTCACATCACAATATTTTCACTTAGCTAGGAGGCTGCTGTACTTATGGAATGGCATAGTGAAGGAAGTGTTTAATACAAGGTCAGATCAGGTTTCCCAACCTGTAGGAGATAAGGCAGTGCTATACATAGATCACTGATACCATGAGATACTCCTTTGAGAGGCCACGTTATGACCTTCCTACATTGGGTTTATACATGAGACTTGCATGCACTCTATGGGTGCACTGTACTATTAAGCAACTTTTTGTTTAGATGTAACAATGAGTGCAGAAACAAGGGGATGGAAATGATGTAGACTGTTGTGTGTGTCTCACCTAAGACTTGACTACTGTCCTGTGTAAACCCTGTCTTCAAATCAAGGGTCATATTGTAATATAGACTTAGGTTTGGGGGAAAAAATCTATTTTTTTTTTTTTTTTATAGCACTGAATTGAAAATCTTCAGTAAAGTGATGCAACCCCAAAAGTTGTATGCTGTAATGCTGTTGTATGAATGATTTGCAGTGCATTTGTGCTGACTTGTTTGTGAACATCTAGACTTTAACTTCATCTTTCTGGGAGATATATGAATGAACAAATGTTCCATTCATTATATTGCTTGATTTTGACTTTGTAAAGTATAGATAAAAGCCAACTGAAGCAACATAATTTTACTTTTCTGTTTAAGAAAAAGTTGTCATTGTCCCTTTTACCTTCTCTAGTGTAATCTGAATAACATTTGCACAAACTACTACCATGTAAACGTTCACCTTTTATGTGTTCATTCCCATAAAATATTACTACCAGAGCTTTATTTTGTTGATATACACTTATTTTCATAGATTATTTTCTGTCTAGTAAAGATGAATGTTCATCTCCTTCCCTCAGGTCTGTGTTGATGGAATAGACATCCGTGACCTCAACGTGACCTGGCTGAGAGAGAACATCGGTGTCGTAAGCCAAGAGCCAAATCTGTTTAACTGCAGCATCCGTCAGAACATTGAATACGGCCACGAAGATGTCTCAGAGGCTGAGATTATTGAAGCTTCCAAGAAAGCCAATGCCCACCAGTTCATCTCATCTTTACCCATGGTAGGCTTTTAACTATGACTTGGATTTAAAAATTACTTCAAAGTCTGCTGCAAATATTCTACAATAATGGTGTGAGTGATCTCGGCTTTGCTTTAATCTGGTAGAATAGAATTTGTTTTCTGCGGTACAAAAAGATCCATTTCAAAGTGTCAAAAATATTAGACAGGTAAAGAGTTTCAGTAGTCTTTCATGTGAATTGTCATGTTTCTTTTTCAGAATGTTTATCATTGTTCCTTGATTGCTAAAGGGTCATATGAAAGATAGTATGCAGGTGTAGTATGGTATGTTAACCATGTCAACCATGCTTAGGAGAGGAGCTAAAATCTTTCACATAGCAAACCCATGTCTTCATAGCTGCCAGCAATTAGTGAAATTTAGTAACCATTGATCATTTCAACATGTGACTTCTGTTCTGGCCTCATAAAATTCTGCTCTATTAGTAATTATTTTCATAATAATTATAGTGTGAGATATTGTGTGATGACATGTTAATAGCTACTGACATCTTATGTTAAAAAAACAAAACAAAAACCAAATAAACAAACTATAGGCATTCATGTTTAGCTGAGGAGGATTGTGCCCCTTACTTTGACTTAGAATCCTTAGAACTGCATGTTTGGTATCAGCTCATTACATGATGATGCCTGACAAGTTGACATAATGCCATCATGCATTGTAAATAAAGAAAAAAATATTAAAGCTTGAAATGAATTATGAATTGCTTCTTTACCCACAGGGATATGACACTCTGGTTGGAGAGCGTGGCGCCCAGCTCTCTGGGGGACAGAAACAGAGAGTAGCCATTGCCAGGGCCCTGGTCCGCAACCCCAGGATCCTCCTCCTAGATGAGGCCACGTCTGCCCTGGACAGTGAGAGTGAGAAGCTAGTCCAAGATGCTCTGGACAAGGTAGGAGACAAGATTACAGCTACTTTGATATCACTCCTCTGCTGCATTAGTGTTGAGTTACTCATGAAAGGCTGTTGTATGCAAGTCTTGCTGGTCAGCAATGTTGATTGTTTTCATTTACATACTTAAGAAGTTGTGTTATTGTATGAATTGATTTAACACATTTATTATGAAAAGGTTGCACCACAGACAGTAAGTAATCTCCCTGCCAACAGTTAGCTTTTATGAAGAGTCAGGTGTTCAGATAACTCTGGTGAGTGCTGTGTTTGGCTAATTTGGTTTTCTATATGTAGGAAAAGTGTTTTTTTTTTATTTGTTTGTTTTTTTTTTTGTTTAATGAAATGTCATTTTGGCACATGATAAAGTTAGGTGGGGGAATGTGATGGGGAGATATTGCGCCCTAAACAAGGAGGTTCGGGGAGTTACACCATCATGGCTCCTTCGACCTCGGAAAGATATTTCATCTACAATGTTGTTCTCCATACCTTTCTATAGATGAGTACCTACTATAAGGATGAAAGCTAGTGTGATAGTAGTTTGCTTGTGTGGCCCATGATAGTGGCAGTCTAGCTGTAATGCACTTCATGGAGTAGATTGTGTGTATTGTAGACATAGGCAGTTATCCCCTTGGGCTAATACAGGAGGGCAGTTAACAGGAATAGTAAATCATCAGAGGGGTGCTTGTTAGATTAGTATTTGGTCATCTGAAAGTGTGATCGTGCACATCCATACTATACTGACCGTTTGACCGATGTTGTTTTTTACAGGCCCAAGAGGGACGTACTACACTGGTCATTGCCCATCGCCTGTCCACTGTCCAGAATGCTGATGTCATCTTTGTAGTGAAAGAAGGTCGTATCGTAGAGAAAGGGAACCACAAGGAGCTGATGGCTACTGAGAGTATCTACCGTCAGCTGGTCACACTTCAGATGTTTAAGACTGCAGATGACTCCATCATTAGTGGTAAGTGAGCTCATTGACAGACTGTAGCAGTCATCAAGAACTTTACAATGATGCTATTTAAATTGGTTTCAACTGAGTAAAGAGCCCATCGTGGGATTTTTGTTCATAATGTTGACATTTTTTTCCTTTGAGATTCAGTTCTTATTCAGTACTGAATCTTTTTATCTATCTATTGTGTTTTTGACACTTCAGTTAATACTGGCATTATTTTCTTCCTTGCCTTTCTCTTATGGTTTAATGCTGACATGAGAATTTTTTTCTTTTCTTTTGAGGGGGGGGGGGGTGTTGAAAGTTGCTTATTCTGATTGAATGAAATCAAACAGGATAAGGAAATATCTATGAATTGTAATTCTTGAGTCATCCCAGTTGATAATAAGGGAAGGGAATACACATTAATTCTCAACAAATCAAATGTCAATACAGTAATATACCCTAAGTTGTGAAATGACATTGACAATCCATGATTGATATTGAAATAACCTTGATTTTGGTGAAAAAATTAGCCATCAAGGTTTGCCTTATTCACAAGTGTTTCGGGAGGATGATATTTATGTGCAGTGATGTACAATTTATGTTAATGCTGAGTCTCAAAGCAGCTATTAACCTTGAAAATATGCACGCTGTCCAGACCAAGCGCTGAAACATTGCTTTCCAATTACCAAATCAATTGGGATGATGAATGTGCTGGCTTTTAATCAGCCTTGTCTTGGTGCTTTGATGGCTTTACCAGATGGTGAGTCTTTCCTAGCTACCAGTGCCATATGGAAAAGTGAAGAATGGGATTTGATTGTGATTATTTCCTCTTTACATGTTGGTTGCATCTGTTTCAGGAAATCAGTTTGCTGTAATATTGTGTGGTAATATGGCTGTAATTTTATATAGGTTCAGCTATAAGCCAAGGAATGCATTTTTTATTTTTTATGTTGGACATAAAGCAAATTCATTTATCAGGAAAATCAAGAGCACCGAATCTTTGACAAGTTCTGAGCTATAAGGTTTCATTATGTTTCCTGTTTTTTAGTGTATTTTATATGAATTATTTCCTTTTTGTATTATGTGAGTCTCAATCTAGCAAGCAAGTATATATTTGTTGGTACAAATGATTTAAAAATGGTCTCCAAACTAAAGTGAATATTTGATTTTGTTACTTATGACAAGTGGCAAACTATATCCTGATCATTCCATGGACCTTTTTGTTGTTTCAACTCCTCTACAGATGATGACATAAAGAGTGTCGGCCGACAATCCTCAGTCAACGAATCCCTTCCCTCCTCACCCACCTCCGACTCAGTCAAATACTTCACCACCAACGATGAACTCATCGTGCTGAATGGGAACGGTCTGTCTCATCATGAAGAAGAGGAGGCAGTGATTGAGGGAAAGAAGAAGAAACAGAAGAGAAGGAGAAAGAAGAAGCAGGTGAGTTTGGGACTGTTAACAGTTAACCTGTTGAGGACAAGTCCCAAGTATACTCAGGCAGGTGTCTATGGGAAATGCGTGTTGTAGCAAAATTAGTCCGTCCTCAACGGGTTAATGAGCATCATCAGCTAGACTTCATGTCAAATTTGGTGTTGGGAGTATGAAATGACAGGTTCATAGCAGCTGTTTGGGAAAGCTTGGAGTTCCTTACATGTAACCTGGGATGAAATACAATTAATCTTGAGATAGATTTCTAGAGATTTCTTGTTAATACAGTCATGTATATTTGTGGATGACAATGTTTGTGATATTTGCTTTAAAAAATAAGATAAAAGAATCTACTTCAGTCAGGAGGGTTTGATGTTCATGGGAATGACTGATTACCATTGAGGAATGTTCTGGACTTTAAATTATTATATAGTTAATTAATGATATGATTATATAATAACTGTGATATTTGTGAGACTTCCCTCTATATCACGCTCTTGTAGAGATCACTGAAGCAGTGTGAAAATATGCAGAATGTTGCATTAAAAAAGTAATATTGTTAAATACAGCACTTCTTCACTTAAAATGAAATAAAAGGAATAACTTTGATTAAATATTGAATACAGAAACATGAATAATAGTTAGTGTATGATGTCCTTGGTAAACAATGAATTGTGCATACAGTGAAAGTAGGAGTATAAGCAACTGAGGATATACACATCAAATAAACAGTGACACATCAGCAGCTCTCTGTGTTAGCTGATGTCTTAAGTTTGACTGGATTTTGTTAAAGTTTGTTTCTATTTGTTACTTTTTGTTTATTCACAAGTGTTCTGATTAATTTGTGCTTGCTATCAGGCAGGACAAAGACTGTTCACATGTAAAAGATCAGATTGTGACTAACTTGTATTCTCCTCATTTTGCCCATTATCTCTCCTGAACAGAAGTCTCGTACAAACGTGCCCATGTTATCCTACCGTGACATCCTGAAACTAAATGCTCCTGAGTGTCACTACATTATTATTGGATGTATCTTTGCCGCCTTCCTTGGGGCTGCCCTGCCCACCCTGGCTATCCTCCTTACTGAAATCATCCGGGTGAGTAGGACGCTGAGCTCCTCAGTGGTGATAGGAACATCTGTCAACCCTTTGGCCAGGGTTGCACTAACCCATTTTTTCTACTGGTCTGACCTGTCTGTCGGACCAGTAGGCCAAGGTGCCAAGTTTTTCCATCTTTTCCTGGTCCATTCCTGAAAAAGTTACTGGTCCGATAGTGATTTTTACTGGTCAGGGACCGTCGGGTCAGTGCCAGTGTGCTGCATTTCTCTGACTACCAGAGATACTCAAGGTCTGAACTCAATTAGATGTATGTGGCTTTCAGTATTAGCATATACATTTGTAATTAGGCCTGTCAAGTTATGTGATCCAGTATTCCCCTGTCCCACTTTCTTCCAATTTTAAATTGGTAAAAGGATTTTATCATACCCCCATGTGAATTGAAGTCAGTTAAAATCAAAACATGATGATGAATATGTTGCAGCATTGACAAAATGTTATGGTAAACAAATCTACAAATTACAATGACAAACCAAAAATAAACCTAATGAAGTCCATTGTACAGTATTATATTGATCTACATTGGACATGAATAAATAATGTGAATCTTGTTCCTTTTTTACACAGATCTTCAGTCTGCCCCCCAGCGAGATGCCAGCTGCTGCATCTTTCTGGTCCCTGATGTTCATCGTCCTTGGTGTGGTCCGTGCCGTCAGTATCTTCATCAGTATGTTGATGTTTAGTTTGTCTGGAGAGCAGCTGACACTGAGACTGAGGAAGCAAGCTTTTTGGTCCATGCTCAGACAGGTGTGTTTTAATTAGATCACAATCCCCTTCTCACTGCCAGACTGACGGCTAATCTTGTCTGTATACAATGCTTCATTTCATGGCCGAAATACTTCACACTTTTTAAACACCTTTCATCTTCATTATGATTAAACTTTTGAAAATGGTAAAGGTACAAGGTGTTTTCTTTCTTTCTGGATAAGAGGGACATGTTATCTGTGAAGCATGCAGCACTTGTGAGATGTTTCAAAATTAGGATGTAGTATGTCGTGGCACTAGGTTATCTCAGAATGTGCTGAAATTCTTTCATAGGGAGCAACCTACGTATGGAATTCACTGGACTTCCAGACACTTGTGTCGTGGCATAATCACAGTGTCCCTCTTGGTATATGTTGATTGGGTGGGGGTGGGAGGTGCAATGTCAAATAAAGCTTACAGTTTCAGATGACAAACTGTATTAAATTGGCTGAATCTTTGTGTTTTGTTTGCCAATTCCAGTGAGCTGTTCGGTATTTGAGTAATTTGCAGCTCAGATGTGTATATTCATCCCTGACATCTTATGGTGAATATTCCATTTAACATAGTAACATTGAGAAGCAGGTGGCATGTAAAAGGAGAAACAGTCAATCCCATGTAATCATGTTAATCATTGTTGTCTTACCATCCCTTCAGGATGCTGCTTGGTTTGATGAACCTAGCCATGATACTGGATCATTGGCCAACCTCCTTGCTACTGATGCCTCCAACGTTCAAGGGGTAAGTGAACAAAGCATTGTTGATCTGTGCACTGCAGACTAGATCATCTATGCCATGAGTGTAAAAAAAATGTAGCCATACTTTATCTGCATGTTTCCTGGAGCATTGTAAGAGTCCAACATAGACATACTGTAAAGCGAGATAATTTCATGTCATGATATTTTTGCGAGTTGGAGCCGATTTCCTTTTTCGCGAAATGAATATTCGCTAATTGCCCCTGGCATTCAATGCATAGTGTAGACAGGAACTCCCGCATGCATTTTAATTTTGAGAATCTTGGCTCGAGAGAAATCCACAAAATTAAAATGCACACGAACATTTCTGGTTGTACAGTAAATAGCTCACTGACAGACTACAACCTTCAGTGAATACTGGATGGGAATCCCTACATGAGGTACACAGAGGTAAATATGCAACCCAAACATGTCCCAGT
This sequence comes from Diadema setosum, assembly GCF_964275005.1. Lineage (NCBI taxonomy): Eukaryota > Metazoa > Echinodermata > Echinoidea > Diadematoida > Diadematidae > Diadema > Diadema setosum. The sequence continues at coordinate 38,122,376 of NC_092699.1, read as the reverse complement.
AACACCCTTTAAAGAAGTTTGGATAGTTACCCCAACTCATCATCACCCCCACTCCAGGCTACTGGTCTTCGCATCAGTACCGTCATCCACGAGTGTGTGACGGTCATCATCGCACTCGTCATCGCCTTCATCTATGGCTGGCAGCTTGCCCTCTTCACAGTCTGTGCCGTGCCACTGATGACTCTGTGGGGACGTATCCAGATGGCCATGTTGACTGGCACTCAGAAACAAGACAATCAGTTACTCCAAGAAGCATCAAAGGTGAGAAGAAGGGGAAACCCCAAAACTGAGATAAAAGGGAAACCCCCAAACTGGAATGTGGCACTCTGGGAAATAGTCTCAATCGTATGTTGTGTGTGTCCTCCCAGACAACATCAAAACATCAAATGTTAGAGCCCTCACTATCATGTGGGGCATGAAATTCCTTCTGGTTTTGGATTAGGGAGATGGAAGGAGAAAGACAAGTTTGCACATTTTCTCAAGTCTATAAAGTTTCAAGAACATCTTCATATACTAACAGTATGATAAGATCAGAAGGAATGAGTTTTTATTCGTTTGTTTTATAGATATTTTATGGAGATACTTTGATCAGTTACAAAGCTGCTAGATTGTTTAAGTGCTCGGATCCCTGTGAAGAAAGTGAGATTAAAAAAAAAAGAGTGAGATTCAGTCTTGGGGAAAAGTTTTTTAAGGTGTGAAGCTTTCATCATTGGTAATGATTAAATGCAAACTAAGAGCGGCATCAAGACAGCATGCAACCAAACGTGCAGTAATACACAAAAGAAAATATTCAGAGAAATTATGCTAGCCTTGATTACATATGTACCATAATTAGCTTGCTAGTGATCGATCAATAAGAATTACAAGATCTCATGAATTATATGAAGCAGTGTTATCTGTGTATCATTATATGATCTAATAGAAACACATGTAATTAGTAATGACTGACTCCTGTATGTAAAACCCTTGTTTTCTAGATTGCTAGCGAAGCCATTGAGAACATCACCACTGTGTCTTCCCTCATGTTGGAGGAGAGAATGTATCAAGCCTACTGCACCAAGCTCAGAGAACCACTCAAGTAAGTCAAATTAGAGAACCACTTGAGTTATTCATATGAGAGTACCACTCAAGTTAGTCAAATCAGAGTACCACTCAAGTTAGTCAAATGAGAGTACCACTCAAGTTAAAGAACCACACTGCACTTAGTCAAATTAGAGGACCGCTGAAGTTAGTCAAATCAGAGAACTTCTCAAGTACATGTAAGTCAGATTAGAGAATCACTCAAGTAAGTCCTGTGCAGTTTTTCTGTAAGCCTCCTGTAAAAGAACAGAAGGAATCAATATAGAAAAAAAAAAATAAGCAAATCATTGAAGAATGTGGGAGGTGCAAGGGAGTCATTTGGTCAGACTATTGCAAACAATATTTTGATGATGCAATATCAACTTACAAGGACAAGGTTTTTAAGATAATCATTGACACTCATGAAGTGATGGTCTTTGGCTTACATGTCTATTTTATTTTGGATGCTTCTGATTATAGGAACATTCTAGCGGACTTTTGCGATTTCTGTTTCAATGTTCAATGAAAAAAAAAGTTACTTGTGCCATATATTCTTATTGCATTTGATCTTTTGTGATGTAATGATGAAAACAGGGAAATCATATAAGAGGAAGATATGATATGTGATATAAAAATGAATAGCCACCATACAGTAATCATGTATTGATTCTGATTTCATCCTTGCAGGAAGATCCAGAAACACAAGTTCTTCTTTGCCTTCGCTGTCTGCTGCTCACAGGCATCAGTCTTCTTCCTCTTCGCAGCCGCCTTCAGGTTTGGCGGCCATCTTGTCGCCATTGGGGAGATGTCATCTGATGCAATGTTCAAGTGAGTTGTGAGCTTTGGATTGCTTGTCACAGTCAGGAAGGCAGCCAACAGATGATTCAGATGTTACATGTTTACAAACTTCCATCATGTATACTAATCAAGAAATTCTCATTTTTTATCACTTTGCTTTTGTTGTGCAATCTTTTAGTGTACAGCTAACTTTCCTTTTGAAAGCTTCAATTCTGTCTCTTAAAAGCCCCATTCTATTCTAGTAGCAACACTCTAGACTGAATTTTAGTCAAAGAAGTTAATATGATGTCATCTTTAAAAGAGAGGTTGAGTTCATAGACTATGTAATTGCCTACTGAAAAAAAAAAAGAAGAAGAAAAGAAATGGTACTGTCGCGGTGTTAATTGATATTGAATTATTGAAATAGGGCAGTATGATAAATTATTGTTGATAAGCTATTCTTCATTTCTGTAGGTCACATCAGACAGGCATTGTTAATCTTGCGTACACACCTCTATCTTTTATTTCCCCCAGTTAAGCAGTGCTGTGTAGATTTTACCTACCCTCAGTTTAGTCCTACATATTGATTCTTGTGTACTTGTCTGTGCTAGGGTCATCATTGTGATCACATATGCTGGCATTGCGTTGGGCCAAGCAGCAGCCTTCATGCCAGACTTCAGCAAGGCTAAGATGTCAGCAGCCAAGCTTGTCACCCTCATTAATCTGAAGCCTCCTATTGACAACTACTCCACTGAGGGACTCAAACCAGTAAGTGCGACAGCCAGGAATCTCTATATAACACAACCGATAAGACACTTTACCGAACAACATGATTCATAACTTGACTTTTTATTTTCACAACTTTAAGGTGTTTTATGTTTTCTTTGTTATTTGAACATATGAATGGTAGTAGCAATTGATAGGCTCGGAAGTCTGTGTAGCAGCTGGCTATTTCATTCAAATTAACAGTGTAGTGGTCCCTGGTCATTGGCTACACAACAGGTCCATTTAGCAAAGTGAACTATCTCTCTTTAAATTGAAATATGCCATTATTGTACTAGTTGATGAGGGCAAGATCATTCCATTCACTGACCAGTGTCATGTAAAGATTATGTATCAGTGAAGAGAAATTGACTTTTTTTTTTGCCTCCTACCAGAGTTGTAAGCAACGTCTTGTCTATCTCTGATTTCCACCAACAGAAGAAGATCGATGGGAGCATAAAGTGCTCTGACCTCACCTTCCGTTACCCCAACCGACCCGGCACCACAGTCCTCGATGGTCTCAATCTCAACATCAAACCTGGGCAGACTGTCGCCCTTGTTGGTGAAAGTGGATGCGGGAAGAGTACCATGGTGTCTCTGATGGAGCGGTTCTATGACCCCAACTTTGGCTCTATCGTGAGTTTCTTCCCTTTGACTTTTGCCATTACAATAAAGACATTTGTGTTCTTTACAACTTGATAAAACAATGTAAAATGTTTGCTTTGTATTCGTTTCACCCTTTTGTTAGATGGAAATGCATGAAAATTGAATTGAAAATGGAATTGAATTGTTTTGTCTATCTGTTTCTGCTCTCATTGATTCTGTGTAAGATTGGATTTTCTCAGTGTTTACTTTTATTCTCGTTTTGATTATTTCATCCTACTATCTTTCCTCCACAGCAACTTGATGGGAACGACCTGAGAAACCTGAATGTTGGTTGGCTGAGATCCAGTATGAGTATAGTGAGCCAGGAGCCAGTACTGTTTGCCTGTTCTATCAGGGATAACATCAGCTACAGTGTGGAGGAATCTCTGTCTCAGGAGGAGGTGGAGAATGCTGCCAAGATGGCCAACATCCACGACTTCATCGTCTCTCTCCCTCAGGTAGGCCAATGATAAAAAAATTACTGTGGAACACAATATTTTCGCGGTATGAAATTGTCACGAATGGGAGCCGACAGCCTTATTTGCAGCATGAAATTTTCGCGAGTTGCCTCAAACATTCAATGCATATAGTGTAGACAAGATCTTTAGCATGCATTTTAATTTTGCGAAGCTCGGGTCTTGCGAAATTCGCGAAATCAAAATGCACATGAACATTCCTTGTTTTACAGTGACTGTTCATGGGGGGGGGGAACCTTGTGAATGACACATGTGTGTCTTAGATTTCTTACATGCTTTTCATTTTGAATATATTATAAAGTGAGTAGTAGGTGGGTTCAACTTTGTAAATAATCAGGGTAACCCTTTCTCACAAAGAATGATTTATTTTGAGACACAAATGGGCTTCTAGTAAATAAGCTTTAGGAATAGGACAGTTGTTGGTAAACTAATCACCAAGTGTTTGTATGAAGTCCTTTTCTACACTTTTTGCAGTATAGATGTTTAACCCTAAAAAGACTGGGGGGGGGGCCTAAAAGGCCCCCCCCCTCGACATTTCGCGCGATTACTCTGCAACAAGCAATGCTCTCGCCGCGATGCTCTATGACTTTTTTCTTTCGAGTTTCCCGCACATTTTGACACCAAATTTGTGACGCTCGGGGGTACGGTTCTGAAGTTACATAACTTTTTGTACATGCACGTGAGGCCGAAAATGGCTCAAAAATGTGATTTCGTGTACAAAGTCAATGCAAATTGAGTTCTTTCACATGGTTCATATAAATATGCTTGTTTTTACTCTCAGTGGCTAAAATTAATTTGTTTTAGGAGTATTATGCTTCAAAAAGTGTCTGCCACAAATTCTGTTAAAAAAACAACAAAAACAAAAGGTCAAAAAAAACAGAGAAATACATAAGAAATTCATAAAACAATAAAATAGATAAGAAATTAATTTTGATACCGAATTTTTTTTTCAAGTACATTTGCTAAGAATGCCACAAAGAATAAATAGACCAAAAATGATCACTTTTGGAGCTTTATTTACTGATTTAGATCAAAGAGTCTGATTTCTCGCATAAATTAGCATAATTAAATCAAAATAAAATAAAAGAAGACTATTTTGTAAAATCTAAATATACGATCTTGTAGATTACATTGCACACTACCATTGTGCAAATTTCCGCGGCGATCGCGCGATCCACGGCCGAGATCTTAAGGGGGGGCCCTTTAGGCCCCCCCCCCCCCCCCAGTCTTTCGAGCTACCAAAATAGCCCAGTCTTTTTAGGGTTAAGAAGACCTCTTGCATTATCTTGAAAATGTTAGTGAGATGATCAAGAAATGAGGCTCATGTGTAAGTATTTTTTTGATGATTATTATTATCAGTGATTACAGTTGTGTGTTCATGTTTACCTAGTGTTTACAAAGAAAAGAGAGAAAAAAAAAATCAGTGAATGAACTTACAGCAGGGAAGAATGGAAAAGACATGTACAATGTATTTATGAAGAAAAGAGAATGGCAATAGAAATGTTGTGACATATTGTTCAATATGGATTTGAAATTGACTAAAGTTTGCTATCATGTTCTGATTGCTATCTGTCAATACAGGGCTATGACACATTAGTTGGAGAGAAGGGAACACAGCTGTCTGGGGGCCAGAAGCAGAGAGTAGCCATCGCTAGGGCCTTGGCTAGAAATCCCAGAATTCTTCTCTTTGATGAAGCTACGTCAGCATTGGACACAGAGAGTGAACAGGTAAGAGAGTAGCTTCATTCACACATAGGGAGTATCAGTGTTTGCATTGTGATGCAACAATCAATTTTATATGTCACCATTCATACATGGCAAAGAAAAATCACCTCACTACAAATGAAGGCACTTTTGAATCTCCAAGCAATGACTGGATCATGGCTCTGGGTACCCTAGTGTACAGAGCTAGCATGGTGAGTTGCATTATGGGATAGTAAAATTGATAGTTTTCTTTGTATGCTGATCATACATGCCACAAGGGGCAAATTATTTTGAGGGTTTTAAGAAAAAAAAGAATGTCAAAATGGACCAAATTGTTAGCCACGGAGTGTGAGAGTTCACCATTTTTATAATCCAAACCCAATAATTTTCCTGTCGCGTTGCAAAAATAAATTGTCAAAATTCGTAAAATTTGGGTGTCTGTGCACGAGACTGTGTCTGGTATCCCATAGCTTGGATGTAGAAATAAGGATATTTTGTTTTGTTCAGGCTGTGTACACTATCCCTAGCTTGAATTCATTTAGATTCACTGGTACAAGATCTACAAAAGCCAGTTACTGTTAGCCTTTTGATGATCTGATTGTGATGACATGTTAGATGGTGTGTCAGGCATTTTGTCTGTCACAAGCCTCACAGATCCTCCCATTACACAATAGATATTGTAAATAAATCAAAAGTAGTGACAGTGTTTAGATAACCAGAGTTTTAAAAACTTTTAATGAGATGTTTTTCTGTTGTTGCAGGTTGTCCAAAATGCCCTAGACAACGCCATGCGTGGAAGGACGTCCATTGTCGTGGCCCAGCGCCTCAACACCATCCAAAATGCAGACCAGATTGCCGTCATTCGAGATGGCGTTATTGTGGAGCAAGGGCGCCACCATGAGTTGGTGCAGAGAAAGGGACACTACTACACCTTAACCATGGGCCAGCAGAGTTAGGAAAATGCCCTTCCAGATAGTCTTTCTTTGTCCAGGCCTCTTCTTTTCACAAACTGATATGAATTGATCCTAGGAGAACCCTTCACAGAGATACCAGTACATATTGAGGGGCTCTCAAACCCAGCTTTGTGATACTGAGCCTTGGAGAAAGGCTAACCCGTGCCTGCATTTCTTCAGAGTGGTGCTGGTCTGTGATGGGTGTAGTAACAGCTTCACTCTCTGTGTGAAATTTGACAAAGAGTCTGTTCCAGCAGTCTAGGTCTACACTGAATGAGCCATCGGCATATTGTACTATTCAAAGACAAGGACTAGTGAGACCTTTTAGTTCTTCCTAGTTGGCATATATTGTTCAAGGTGCCTTGAGATGAGACTAGTTCCATTCATAGGCTTCCTATTGAAATCTTAGTTTGATTACTTTCTAGCAGAGTGTTTTGGGGATTGGGTTTTTGGTTTAAGTTTTCTGCAAGGTGCAACATGTTGGGCCTTTGTAACACCTATGATTTTTTGTCTCCTTTTACTCGATTTCAATATTTGAAAAAAAAAAAAACCTTCCTAGTCTCCTATCAATACTGAAGCATTTAAATGCTATGTCAGTGCATGGAATGGTTATGATGTTGATGTACTCTGCTGAATAGTACTTACAATGAATTTGTGTTTACAGCAGTCATGTTACCAGTGCAATGAAGTTACGTTAATTTCAAGCCAGTGATATATGTGCAAAGTTAGAAATAATGTATGAAACAATGCAATTCTGTTGTGATTTGATTGATTAACATCTTACCAGTTCTTGTGAAGATGTTGACCATCGCGGTGAATACTATGACGATAGGGAAACAATTATTCACTTGTCTCGCGAAGAAGATCGTAGAAAGGTGTACGACGTTTCGCTCGCTACTGCTGAGCTTCGTCAGCAGTAGCGAGCGAAACGTCGTACACCTTTCTACGATCTTCTTCGCGAGACAAGTGAATAATTGTTTCCCTATCGTCATCTTACCAGTTGTTGTCACAGAGTACTGTATATGCCATATTTCAAGGATGTATAATTTTCTGATAATTGGGACTTTCCGACAATTTTGCGAGTGGCTGAATTTGTGTTTGTGGTGTACAGTAATGGACAGAGAAACGTACATGTGCACATTGCATTTATGGCGGGATCAAAGTTACTATATTCGCCTGGTATAAAATTTGTGAATAGCACCCAATTCGCAAAAAAACACACACAAAAAAAAAAACACAGCATATGGCATATACAGTATACTAAGAAAGAGACCTATTCTGGTCATTTGCATGTTGAATTGTTTCAAGACGTTCTTCCTGTGTATCTCGTGTAGAGCAATGTTAGTGGTGGGATAATTCGAACAGATTGTGCTTTGTGTCTGTTATGTTAAGTGTGATGAAAATGTAATCTAGACTAGAAATGAAGAATTTTGGATTGAGAATATGACATAACCTTGAACGTTGATGAGTTAATCAGGTGAAATAAGGACAATTTTCTCGGTCCCGGTTTTCTCTTACCACAGGCACTCATTTATCACCAGCCCAGTCTCTTCATTATTACACATCCCAAGGATGAAGTATATCAGCTTTGTGTGATGTTGGTACTCAAAATATCTGTAAGCAAGTACCAGCTTGTGAATGGTGTCTGTTTGTAACCCAACAGACTGTCCTTCAGTCTGTGTCTAAGCTTTCTGTACATAGATATTATAGATATTGCAGCTTGTGATTTGCAAGGACTGTAAATGTTAGAATATGAGAGAGAGAGAGAGAAGGGGGTGAGGATTAGCAGACAAACTGTGTCTGTGTGACAAGACTAATGGTGCAAAGGGACTTTAGCACAAGCTGCGTAAAGTAGATTGATCTAAATGATATATGACTAGCATATTGAAGATGTCTTACACATGAAAATCTGACTCAAGCTGATCTCAAATATGATTGATGAAACTCAGTGATTTGAAACATGAAGCTTGCAATCAGAGAATTAGTGATAAACAATGAGAGATATCAAGCAGGAGGATTGTGTGTTGCAGTATTAAGAATTCTTTCAAAGTTTCTGATGATTATCTAGCCACCGATGTCATAGTGTAATGATGCTTGATTTATACAGATGATATATGAGAACCTGTTTTAAATGTGTTAATGTTATTATGAAATTGGCTATTGTCAATGTGTTTATAATTTTTTAGATCTATTCCATAGTCTTGATTGAGGACCAAGGATGATAGAAGCTGTCTTGCCTCCGTGTTGTGACTGCCCTTCAATCATGGAGTGTAAATAAACTCTTTCAACAGTATGTGGGACCCAGAATCTTAAACACATGTTTCTATATGTTCCTCATACCTACATTATTATTTAAACGTGTTGCATTTTAGAGAAACTGAATGATCTTCACACTGTTTTGTGTGATAATGAAGGCAGATCCATCCAAAGTTGCTGGCATAGAGTAGTAAGATGATTCTCAGCTATCCATGGAGTCAGTAGGATGATTGATTCTATGTCTCCGGTGATGTGACTCATTTCTTGATGCCAAGTCTTCAGATCAAATGGTCATAAAAAGCAAGAAGGTATTTAAACCTCTCCAGAAAAAAAAAAGGAACACATACACACACAAAAAGAAATCAACCAACGAAACAAGTCGACAAACGAGATTGTATAAATGAAGAGAAAATAGAGAGTTGTGATTGCAGCCACTGTAATTGGTACCCCCTCCCTGGATATTGGATTGTACTATCCCTATGGTTCTCACCTATTTTTGTAGTAGTTGATGTAACTACATGTCTGTGTCTATAATTTGAATCCCCATACCCAGTTCAGAACATTCCTGCTTATGATATCTTTACCAGAGTTCAGCAGTTTGTGGTCCAACCATTAGTACTGTGATGGCAGTTCACCAATGTTGACGCATATTATTCCTGAGAGTCTTGGATATAAGCACATTTTATGTGGAGGGTATATCAAAGCATGTAAATGATAATATCTCTAGACCCACTTGCCTTAGTAACTGAGTCACAATTCAATCAACATCAATGCAATTTCATCAAAGATGCAATTTTCTGAGTTGATTTTTTGGGGGGGGTCTCTTTCTTTTGTTGTTACTATCAATCTCCATAGTCCAGTGATACAGTACTTGTCTTTTAGAGCTTGGATAAAGGAGTGGTAGCTCTTGGTACTTGTTTGTAAGTTTTTAAAGTGGGTTTAGCATATCGCCTAGTCATACAGTTGTAAAAGGTAAGTTATTGTGTCAGTTTTTTCCTGTGACACTAAGTTTGCTGTGTCTGACAACATGCAAATGACAATAAGGTATGAAACAAAAGGAAACAAACAGTTATTTTATTATTGGCATTTGGTTGTGCCCTCACTTTTGTGATATCAAGACCCTTAAAATTCATTGTGATCTAAAAGATAATATTTTTCTTAATTTAGGTGTCCTGCAGAACTGTACATGGCTTTAAAGCAAGAAGAGCAAAATCAAGATATTACACAACTTCAAAGAGTAATGGCCAATATTTTTTAAGTCACATCGATATCAAATTGAATTTAATTTATTTAAATTCAGATTGCAGTGATTGTGTTTGATAAATCTTAGGTTTAAGTTCCCATTCAAGGATGCCAGTGAGCTAATCACAGTCAGGAGTGAAGTAACTAATGACCTCTATTTGAGACCTAGGACCAAAGTGAGGATCACACCATGTCTAGGAGACAAAAAAGAAGTATCTTCATCTTGCTCGCTCTCATCTTTATGCCTCTTACTCAAGGTTGCTGGACCATTGTTGAATGTGGTGTTACTGAGAGCTTGCCATTAGAAGTAAAGTGCAAATAAAAGTGAAAGAGGAGATATGAGTTATATTTTCTGCTCTCCTCATGGGGATTTTTTTTTAACCATTCTTGCTTTGTGGAGAAAATTCAAGCATGTAAGATTGTAGCTATGGCAGTCTTTTTGCACTGACTGGCTAGAATATCACTAGAATTTGGTGCCAAAATATTGAATTGATAATGGTTTATTATTAACAGGTGTTGATATTTTTTCACTTGCCATCATACTTGGTGACTTGTTTCAATCACTGTGGTGATCTGTCATGCATCAGCCAATTAAGGGCTAATTCCCATCCCAGACAGAGCTGGTTGTAAATCAGGAACTCATGTGATGGATGCATACAGAATAAAACGAGGCTGGTTGTTTCATCATTGCAACAGCACTTTTAAAATGATCACTTCTTTGGAAACAAGCAAAAGAACAGACTTGGCAATAGTTTTCCAGCCTTATTTCACTCATTTCTAAATCCCTCGTGATGTTGTGTTTTTGATTTCTGTTTGTACATTGGAATGTTGTAGCCTCATTTGTTCAGTACTTATTTATTAGGAGATTTATGACTGATATGAAGTAATTTTTGTGTTTTGTTCCTCAGTTTTTCATAATTAATAATTGTCATAGAACAGACAGAAATCATTATTAATTACTGCCTTTTTTCTGGCACCCACAATGCAATTACATGTTTTGTTATTTTTTGTTATAAATATGACATACCAAATCAAGATTTTTTTGTGTGTCTGTATAGAAAAAAAAAATACATATACAAAGTGTTTGTTTGTTTGTTTTTTTTTTTGTAAATATAAATTTTGTATTTAAAGTGTACATCAACACTTTCAGAACATTTTAACCAGGATATTGTGTCAAACAGTAAAGGAATTTTATTTCCATTATGCTGTGTTTTTTTCTTGTAAGAGCACTAATCTCAAACATGCATTCAAATTAGTCAGACAGGAAAGCTGTGGTCTGCATTGTAAAAAGTTCACTACTTCCCTGCATGCTACACACTACAGTAATCTGCCTGTTTGTTATGCTAGATTTTTAGAACGATGTTATTAATTTTTATTGATTACTCTCCAAAGGTGTAATGGACAGATAGGCAGAAATTTGAAAAGCTTGTTTGTACCAAATCTAGCTGTAAAGATTTGCTGCACCTGTGAATCAAGCAGATATTGCAATAATTCGAATCAAATATGTAATGTGGATGAATGTTATCTGTTTTATGCTGCTTTTATAGTTGGCCATTACTGTGGCACAACTTTCCACAATTGTTTGCATCATCAATGTAGTGCCTTATTCTCATGTGATGACATCACCTGCTGCTGAAGTGGAATAGTCTGCCTTGGTGTGATGCCTGTATGCAGATATAGGTCCATTCCATTTGATAAAGGGGTGTATGGAATCAATTTCACAGACATCCAAGTGTGGTGTGAGGAGCATGTTGGCATGAAATGGATGATGTGAGAGGGATGTCAGGTTAACTACAAATATTGTCTCTCCTTTTCGAGTCCGTCGCTATATCTTTTCCCAGTCCTTTGCATTGAGTAGGAGTGGGTTGGTTTCTACCAATACTCATTGTTGTACACTTGTCTTGGTATCTGTGGAATCTACCAATCAAATGAAGGGGTGGCATACATCAGTGATGCTGGGACCTGATTGACGAGTACAATTTCACCCTCCGAAGATCTATGTAAATGCTTCTGTGTCGATTGTCATGATGAAATTTTTGTTGGCACATGTTCTAACAATTTTATGTCAGTGGAAATATTAAATAAGGTGTATACATAAATCTATGTGCTCTCAGTATCAGTTATGTAATTATAAATACACATTCACGTTATTTTATTGTACACATTTATCATACCTGATGTTATTTGCATTATGGAAACAATATTTCTAGTTGATGAATATATTGATACTGCGAGAAAGACATCCGTTTGTCTGTCTGTTTGTTTGTCTGTTTGATTTGTAATATGTTAAATGGATGATATAGTATTGGTGGAGATGAGAAGTGGTCTTTGTAATTTTTACAAGATATCAAGAAGCCTCTCATGAAATAGTACAGACCATACTATTCTTAGAGAAATTCAAAGTTTATTAGATGAAAATCAGTTTTGGAATGGCTGAGACATCCAAAAAGAAAGTAAAACAAAACCATCATAATAAAAGATGGGTACCACCTTTTATTATATTTGCTATGTTTTGGATATCTCAGCCATTTCAAAACCAATTTTCATCAAATGTTAAATTCCTCATGGAATTACATGTTCTTTCATATTTCACAAAAGATTTCTAATTATCTCACCACAGAATGTTAGAAACCTGAAGTTAGATCTCAACCCAAACTTTATGAACCCTTTAAGCATGGCATAATCCCCTTCTGGTCACTTTGATATTTGTTGTGAAATGAAAATGAGTTTTCAAATGTAGTAACAACATCATAGAACCAGGGCTTGCCCCAGATACTAAAGTAGCCCAATGAGAGGTCAAAGCTACATTGAAACTTGATGCACCCAATATTGTGTGTCTGTGTGGACTCGTGTGAAAAGGTTAGAGGTGATTGACGCATACTTACTGCAGGTGTATGTAAAGCAGGAATAGCTCCAAGAATGGAGGAAAAATAGAGAGAAAACTGACAGATGAAGATAGAATAAAGGCCTGAATGAATTTTGAGAGCTTAAATGATGCCAATCAGGGAGAAGAGCAGAAAGATACGAAATGTTAAGATTTCATCTTTTTTTATCATTCAAATTTATTTTTACGAAATGGTGACATTGGGTACAATCACGTACAATCACTGAGGTGAGGAAGAGGTACGTCTCTCACTGAAATACACACAAATCCTCATTGAATTTCTTGTTCTTTAAATGTGATAAAAGCACATAATATTATATCAAATTGTTGTACACTTGTAAAAGCTGTGGAAGGATAGCATGTGTGGGGGGAGATGTTCCAAACTGCAAAGTTATCATCCAAAACTTTCATAGTCCTTTTCTAGACAAGCCAATGCTGGAGGTGTGAGAACTGACCACACTGCCTCGTCTTACTCACATGTCTGGTTGGTTGTGACCAAGCGAACCATTTTTATTCTTAAAATGACACTGCTACCTTACTCTCTATTTCCAACCCTAATGAAACTTTGACTACTCTATTAATTTCACTTCAACTGTGTTCATAAAAGTTCGCTTTATCATGACTTGGCATTTCATTTGCTTTAAAACAAGAACAGACTAGCCAGAGGATTTTTGGTTACCTCAATCACAAAAAAAAATCCCCAATTCTTCAATCACGGCTGATTTTCTTCTTTTACCAGGGCTTTAAAAGTCACAAGTAGTAGTGGTGGTGGTGGTGGTGGTGGTGGTGGTAGTAGTAGTAGTAGTAGTAGTAGTAGTAGTAGTAGCAGTGGCGGATCCAGAGGGGGGCGCAAACGGCGCACGCCCCCCCCCCCCTTTAATTTTCGTTAAAAACAAAGAAAATAAAAAGAAAATACTGCAATGAAACCCGGAAGTGGCACCAGAAATATTAGTCACGCCCCCCTTTACAGAATTCCTGGATCCGCCCCTGCGTAGTAGTAGTAGTAGTAGTAGTAGTAGTAGTAGTAGTACTAGTAGTAGTCGTAGTAATTGTTGTTGTTGTTGTTGTTGTTGTTGTTGTTGTTGTTGTTGTTGTTGTTGTTGTTGTTGTTGTTGTTGTTGTTGTTGTTGTTGTTGTTGTTGTTGTTCTTGTTCTTGTTCTTTTTGTTGTTGTGACCGAGAGTGTACCATCTGACTCCATGACAAAACGCTAAGTTTTCATTTTCGTGGAGAAGTAATTTTCTTCGCCTGTGTCAACCTGTCGACGGTTCGTTGTATGGTGGCGCTCCGGTAGGCTTCCCATCTTATTTGATTCTCCAAGCTGCGCTGAATTTCGTCCTCCTTAGCAAAAGGCATCATCTGAGTCAGGGAGAATAGGAAAAGGAATTAGAGAGATGTTAAGAAGGAAGAATAAAGGTTTGATTCTTAGTGTCCTATCCTGCAGGACTGGAATGAAATCAGTGTCTTGTGAAATGGCTTCAACTGAGATGGATTTCACTATTGTCATCCTGGAGTGTCATTGGATTTGCCGTCGTATTCAACCACTTTCATTCTTAGTTTAACTTCTTGTCCAATAACGCTCGTCTTATTTGTACACCTGTATGTTTGCTTCTTTTTTTCATATCACAATAAACATTACATTTTTTATATCTCACAACTTATTTTTTTAAATAGTTATTTACAGGTCTATAATTTTCCGTGAAAATGGCAAGGACAGAGATACATAACATTCTCCAAATAGCTTACCATAGTGACTGAAAGGATCATACAATTCGTGAGATTTTGTCCAGGCCTGACAGTTCAAGTGACGTAACACAAGCGATGTTTTCCCATTCTTAAAACGACCTCAAGGAAGATTGTGAGACACTTGCAAAAATTGACTGTAGAGTGTATAATATACATTTATGATACTTTATCATGTCTATCTGCCACATGGATGTGAGCGTCGAATCCGCGAGATCATTTTTAAACATTTCAATAGATTTGTCTCAACAAGAGAGCGTATGGAAGTTATAATGGCAATGTTTTCTAAACATCATGAAATGTCAATGACAGGATGGCGGGAGTACGTCTGATCACCGATCATTTAGCTACACACCGAAATCTTCACACGGTGCAGCATGTCGTCTGTTGCGTGTTGTAGGAAGAATTGTTTGGACATGACCATACACTCGGCTCCATGACTGACCAAACTCAGGCTTGGCTGCTCACTGAACAGGACATCAACCAGACCCTGAATTATGATAAACAATTCATTGCATCTCCAAATGTGGCTAACGAACATAAATTAAATCAACATTTACACAAGCAAAGGGATAGTTGCTTGTAGCCCGACTTTACGAGCCCATTAGTTTTTATAACCTAGCTTACAAACTGCTATTTTATGAGCGGCCTCGTGTAGTACAAATCATGAACTAATCATCAAATTATATAACATACTGTCATACCATGTGTTCAATATCAATCAAAAATTTATATTTGTTTGTTGCGTGGCGTCTGATTGCCCCCTAATACTTCCTAAAAACGTAAATAATTAAATTAGATTCGCACACACAAGCATCCATTCATACATTCATCCATTAGAAGTGAATACTAAAATATTTTTCACTGGCTGAAGCCATGAACACTGCAGAAACAAGCACGGTACATCTTTGTTGTAAAGAACTGTTGTTCTGTTGTAAAGAACTGTAAAGAACTGTAAAGTAATGATATGTATCCTATATTCTTTACCTGGTCGAATAAATAATAATAATGAGAAGAATTAACAGAGTAGGTCTACAGTCTTAGATTACTAAGATCTATATGTTGGGTATCTGATGGAAAACATAAAAAGGAAGAAGAAGTGACAGGAGTAATAAAATAGAATGAGAACACACGTAGACTGAAGGTGTATACACTACTCAAAAATGTTAAGGATCACGTCAGAGACTTTTGTATCACTTCACGTAGTCAGCTGTTGCCCATAAAAACCCACATTCCATGAGGTGCAATGATTCAAGAGACAATTATGCAACATTAACTGAAACATGGCCCAGATGTGAAACTGAATATAATGTGTTTGAGGTCATTCCAGGACAGTTGAATTGAGAATTCCCAAAAGTAAAATACCTCGTAAAAAAAAAAAAAAAAAGTTATACACAAAAGAAAAAGTGGTCCTTAACCTTTTTTTTTTTTTTTTTTTTTTTTGGTGGTATATCAGATAGATAAGACAGATAGATAGATATACAGATAGATAGATGGATAGATAGATAGATAGATAGATAGATAGGTATATGCTATAGATATATAGATCACTGTAAATAGATAGATAGATAGATGGATACAAAAATAGATAGCGATCGAGAGAGAGAGAGAGATATTGAATTAGCAAGATTAGGAAGAAATTAGTTACTCACAAAGACGCCCCCTCGCTGTAGAGTTTGGATAGATACAAAGACAGAGCGACATCCAGTCTCCTCTTCTTCCTCCAAGAGATTCGACCTCAACACTGGATTCTGCCATCCAATACAGTCAATAGTAAGAGGTATTAATTAAACTCGTCGGACAGTTTACTAGTAAAGTGATACAGTGCACTCCCGTTATAACGAACATGGTTATAACGAAATTCCTTTTAAAACGAAGTAAAAAATCAGGCCGCAGCATTATCCACTCTATGTATTCTTATTGTTTATTTGTTCGGTTACAACGAAATTTCGATATAACGAAAGAAAATTGCGAGTCCCGAGGACTTCGTTATAACAGGAGTTCACTGTAATAGCAATGGCTTTGACGCTCAGCACAATGGTAAGAAACCAAGTCTTACCTTCCTGTCTACAGCAGGTTTGTTGAGATCATCGGCAAAGGTTCGTTGAGGGCCGTACCTTGGCAGCTCATCATCTGTAATTATGATGAATTGTATATTGACAATAGTATGCAAGGTTGGAGTATTCGAGTATTATCAATATCATCCTTATAAATAAACCATTGTCATTATAAAAACCCTCACTATACAATCGCTATTAATATTACCATTGTCATAGTTACAGTATTATCATCATAGATGCCATTGTTTTTGTTTTGTTTGTTTTTTCTTCTTCTTCTTCTTCTTCTTCTTCTTCTTCTTCTTTCGTTTGAGACGGCTATGCAATATCACCAAGCCGCAAAATCATTCTCTGGTATTGCTAATTTAATCCATTTATTTTCGCAGTTAATATAACCGTCATTATGAAAAACGTGAATTACATTTTCATCAGTTTCTCAATCCCATTTTATTTATTTATTTTTTTTATTTTTTTTATTTTTATTTTATTTATTTATTTATTTTTTTTTTTTTTTTTGGGGGGGGTTAAAGTTCTGTTCAGACCCTCACCCGTTCTTGAAAGCTATATCAATTTCTTTTAATTCTATCCTTCTTTCATCTTTTTATTATCTCGTCCAATCTTTATTGTATTGTTGCCATGACTACGTACCACTATGATTCTCCTCCATTTCAATGAGTGGAAACAAAGATTCCTTCATCTCCGTGAGAGCTCCAGCTTCTTCCAGCTCCTCCATCCATCTCTCTTCCTGTCGCTCCTCCTCCATCTCAGCCACCTCCTCCTCTGCGGTCTGACCAGGAGGATTTTGACGATCAACGATGTTGGCACTTTTTAAACCACAAACTCTTCATTCCAAATGATTCGTGTAATTGCTTAAGGAAAGTGTTCCTCGTTAAACAGTGTTAATTTAAAGGTCACTCGTCCACAGTCATGAAGTATAGTTGAGTGATGGTGATAACAATGTGAACCCAGAGGTTAAAATTCATAATGCTAAGTTACTGTTGTTTTGATAAAACATTTTATCTTGACCAAACGAAGGATACAAGTTTCTGAATGGTTACATGAATCTATTCCGTCAAAGTGTATAGTTTGGCTTTGATGATACAGCTACTATGCACTTACCATGAGCATCGTGGAGGTGCGGCTTTTGGCGGGAATGATGGCCTTGGTCAATTCAGCGTTCATCATGAGGTAAGGCAGGTCCATGCCTCGCTTGTACAGCGACTCTCTGTGCGCACGAGCAGCGATCATCCGCCGGGTGAGAAACGATTTCTCTCGATCAACCAGGTATTGCTCGTGTCTTGATATCGATAGCCGGGATCCTTACAAATTCATATATGATATTTACATGTACCTTTATCAACGCAGATAATACATCGTATTTTTAGAGACAAAAGTTTATTCAAAATGTAAATTATCCGCTTATTAGTGATATGATCTATCATATCAATCGTTATCTATTAAACAGAGATATGAAACAATTTAGATCAAAGAAATCTTTCCATCCAGAAGCCTATATAGAAAGGGTATTCAACTAACGCACGACACTGAATGTCGCAAGATTTGATTTCTATATCTATTCATGTTTGTCTGTTTATAGGGAGAATAGTATGACTCGTATCATGTCTTCAAAGAACGAGCATAGCCTTGTCATATATTCCATGGAAAAACAGTGGGCAAAATCAAGTTGGGTATACAAGACTCTCTTGTAACAGTATACTTGATACTTTTATCCTATCGAAAACTCACGTTTGTCAGTTTTGGGCTTCTTTGGATGTGATTCAGGCTCCACATATTTCAGTTGTTTCAGAACAGAGCAGCTTCCCTGAAAGACACAACAGCGATGGCATCGTCTTTGAAAAATGTTTGAAAAATAAACAAAATCAGCCAATAGAATGACTCAGATACCAAATCAATTGTCAAAGTTCTTCTTTACAATGATAAAGCGATAAGAGCAACATAATTATTTCGTGCGATGAAAGAGTTGATCTATAGGACAGACTCCCGAGCAGACATGGCAGACGCGTGTATAATCAACATGATCAAAGTGTGTGATGAGGAAAAATGAAGCGTGTTTAAAGTGTGAAATAAGAGTTAGAATCATTCAAGTGAAAAAAAAAACAACTTTTTGCTGCATTTTTCAAAGTCACATTCACTCTCATCTCATTATCACTATCACAATTTTAATCTATAGGAAGTACCACGTATGTCGTTCTTGTTTCGGTGTTTCTACCTCGTAAACTGTTTAACTTTTCTAAAAATCGATGAGCAATGCAAGTAGTGACAGAAATTAATATTTCTTCACAATAACGTTACAGAATTAATGTTGTTTTCAATAGAGATTGACATTTGATTGAGTAGCTCTGAAAGGGTAAAGTTATATGCTTTAATAGAGTGAAGGCGAAAGGTTGCTGTGACATATATAATACATATGTCACCTATTTTGCGATATACCAGAGAAGTTGCTGGTCTCACCTACCGATTTAATGACGTAAATCCATTCGGAAAATTTGCTGTCTCTCACAAGGACCGTATTCTTCCTGCATAGGAGTAAAATCAGATAAAACAGTGGCAAAATACTATGCTTCAGAGAGCGACATTTTGAGGATCTCTTGAAGATAAGTTTGTCATACCGATTAAACGAGAAGGTACCTAAACTCGTATATTTGACAGGCCAGATAATCATTGTTAGCAGCATTTGACTAGATTTGGGTCTAATCATGGAGCTACTATAGTAGCTCCATTTGATCTAACGTTGCAACATTAAAACTATAGAGTCCCTTGCTATGGAATGAAATACCACATAGGATAAATTAATTCAAGAAAGTCGTATCTATTTGATTCATATAACTTGCAATGACCTTGCCAAGCAATGTGTCATCTTATAATGTATGTGTGTGTGTGTGTGTGTGTGTGTGTGTGTGTGTGTGTAAATCTGAATTATTTTGTCATCAGGGAACAACTTCAAATAAGGCTATTAGTCTTCCTGTTGAGCCCTTATACTGTTTTGATTATCTCTTTGCATTTTTATTCTTTGTTGTTGTTGTTGTTTTCTGCCCTCTATTCGTCTATAGTAAGTGGTAGTCAGGAGTAAAGTTGTATGGTTGTCAATGTGCCAATGTGCTTTTGTTTCGTACAGCCTTCATTGCGTTATGTTTTTACGAAAATGTTAATAAAAACCTGAACTTGATAACAGCCGCGCGAAGATTCAAACATATATCCCAAGTTAGTGTTGATCAAGGAGGTATATGTCACTTTGTTGATTTGAACATTATTCCTATGATATTGGAACAAAAGTCAATGTACATTTTGAGAGGTGAATATTAATCTAAGGGTACCTGCCTGTATGCAGGACAGTAAAGTTGTGATAATGTTAATCGCTATACAGTCATATCAACACACGTAGTTGACTTCATTGAACCGAGCAGAGAACACTTAAATCTCTTACATTATTGTCGATGCCACTCTCCCTTACACTGAAGGCTAATCATCAAACATTTACTGTAATAATTATTAAAAAAAAAAAAGAAGAAGGCAAACAAAAACAACAATATATTATATGATCCTCACCTGAAGAAGTTGAAGACGCATTTCTTCGGATTTTTCTCGATGTTTTTCAGAGGCCACTCCTTCAAGAAATTCACACTCCTGCCGAAGAGAAGAAGCAGTAAACTGTATTAGCAAGAGAACATCGCAACATCGCGTCTATACAAAAACAATTTGATGAATGTGGATTATTGGCACTGATTATAAAAAAAAGACTAGCCTAGTAATCATATAAAATGATTAGGTAATAGGTCTACATTTGAAACCATGTCGTGAACTGAAAACATGTTGACGATCAAGTATAGATAACAAAAATAATATGAATATGCAAGGTGATTCACAGTGCACGAATTGATCTTATTCGTTTGTTCGTGCATTCATTTCTTGTTTATCAATCTTTTAAATTATTTATTGAGCCCTGTAAGAAGGGTTATGTGTTTGGATTCATACTCGTTTTTTGAGATATTGCTGTAATATCAGAAGTGTTCCATAGAATTGACATGAATAAAAATGCGGATCTTATGCACTCATCAGGTCTTGCTCACAAAGCTCATAATATCTTTAATTTCAATGGAAGTCTGTAACTTCTACATTCGATACATCATTCAAATCCTTTTGAAGATGTGACGTAGACAGTCATAAAATGTACTACCGATTTCAAAAATATACTATTAGGGTAGAAGAACGATTAAATTTTGATATAGCAGATCAACTTTTTTAAGGAAGCTGCTGACTCACTCCGAAAGGAAAAAAATTGGTACTCCAAGCACGAATGTCACCAGTCTGAAGTATATCTTGATTGTATTATCGTTCAACGCGATGGGGTATATTTGAAAAAAAAAAAGTTTTATTTGAAAATTTACCTCATAAACTCCAATGTCCCAGGATCTTGAAGCACTTTGTAATTCCCAGACATGACGATGTAAATGAAGTCCTGCAAGGCAACCCATCACAATTCCATGAAAGATTAATGACATCTTGATCTACACTTTGGATAAAGTCTGGATATAAGAAGATGTTTTCAGCACTGCTCGAACAGCACCTAATGAATAATAATAATAATAATAATAATAATAATAATAATAATAATAATAATAATAATAATAATAATAACAATAATAATAACAATGATAATAACGATAATAATAAAATAATGTATAGTTAACATTTACCTCCAAAGCAGACCACACATTGGTCACCTTCTCTTAAATCTTTGAATTAGCCAGTTTAGTTTATACTAACAGAAATATGACGCAATGAAGTTATGAATTTTATGTGTACAATATCTAAAGAAAACAAAATAAAGAAACTTTTTTTTTTTTTTGGAGGAACCTAAAGCGTTGACTTTAGTATTTTTTGTCAAACTTCTTACCTCGGCCGAGATGACATACATTTCCACAGCCTCCCTCGAGGAAACACTTGAGGTCCGCTTGCTGTGATTCAAGATAGCCAGTTCCTTATTGGCGTAGAGGAGTATAAGGAGTGAGGCCGGGGGGGGGGGGACGGGGGAGGGGGAATGACAGGGAGAGATGTGCAGGATATCAAACATATCAAGGTGTATAAGTTTGTAGATGGAAAGAGGGCTGAATGCTAATATGGTCGCAGTGTGTATAACTGACTATTGATCACTATTCTCATAATTATGTGGCAGAGGGACCGAGAGGGTTGAATCCAATTTTCTTTCTTGCATCATTAGACGTCATAGAAGAAGAGGGTTTTTATTATATGGAGCTTTTCTATGCAGGATATAATTTTATCATTGCAAAATATTTTACGTAAGGAATATTACGTTTCCGTTCTAAAAATGGAAGAAAGACAGAGAAAGACTTTGACTTGACTTTGTTGATGCAGTATCAAAGAGGAAGACCAAGACACAATGAGGCGGATATACCGAGAATAATAAATCTCACACCCAATTAAGCAATACTTACCCCAAAACTATCACCCCTCAGGAGAATGGCTAGAATCTTTGGCTTGATGTCACCTGGGACTGATACACTCACCAAAGCTGTCAGGGAGAAGGATGGTAATCAGAGAATATTTCACAAAAGAATTCATTTTAATTACAGTCGACCTTTTAGTTGAAGTGACCAAAAAAATATTCTTCGATTTACGTGGATTTCGACTTACAAAAAGAGTTAACATGCATTATTATGTATGTGTGTATCCATCTGGGATCGATTTTTCATCCAATCAGTCATTTTTTTTTTCCGACTTGTGCGAGGCTGCTTTCAATGAGGTTGACTGTAACATGGTAAGTGCGACGGTACTTTCATCCATGGGAAGAAAAGGTAAATTATCTCTCGTGTCGCTGATCTCTGACCACTCATTATTTAGCGACACCAGGGCAGCTCGATACAAAATTTTGTAACTATATATGAAAGAGAGAAAGATAAACATTTCACTCCAGAGTTGAATCTGCTGCTTTATATGTAAAGAAAATAGAGACATTTGTGAGTGTCGCGCGTTACTATGATTACACTGACCTACCTGACCCAGAAAGAATGAAGTAGAAAGCATCTGGGGCGTGACCCTCTCGAACGATAACACGATTGGGTCCGTACGATTCGTACCAGCCGACACGAGCGATGCTGCTTTGCATAGCGGCCGGGTATTCTCCGAGGGAGGAGAGATCCCGAAGAGCCATCTCAACCTGATAATAATTGTAATTATGATAATAATTGTCAATTTATACTGCGCAGTTTCTATGAAGCATACTCAAAATGCGCATAACAATAAGATATAGTTCAAAGAAAAAAAAAAACCACACCCAAATATAGAAAATAATGCAATCTGATAACATAACACTGACAATATTCAATGACATTATAATCAGCACCGTTGACGGTGTTATTCTTTTGATTACGATATATGACATGTATCGCTTCAATATTCCTATGATACTATTATGACTACATATTTGCCAAAATAATTTACACATTATTACTATGCCTACTAACATTGTAACTATACATCGGGTATAGTATAACTATAGTCGTAAAAATGTTGCGACTCAAGTTTAGTACAACTAGAATTGTGTTTACAATGTGTTTACAGTTGATGAGCTAAATTTGCATGCTATGTGACCATTTTGGAATATTGTGTGTGTGTGTGTGTGTGTGTGTGTGTGTATCTTGTTCATAATTCGGCATAGGGAACTTTGCAGCGGCTTTGCTGTGACAACTTCGGAATGTAACATGATTGTAATATCGTTACTTACGTGTTTATTATCTTGTTCTGTTCGAGATGATGCCGATTTCTGAAGAATCCGTTTCGTCTCAGTCGTTAGTCGCCACTTAAAGGTTGATAAAAGGGAGAAGCGTTATTCGAGTTTTTAGTCTATATATTATGATGTGCCTATTCATTTCCTTGCAAACACCATCAGTGTCATGAATTACTTCCTAAATCAGTATGATCAGTAAAGTAGTTTAAGTAACGCGTTAAAGTTCAGGGAGAGTGTCGTCATCGGGCTTCCATTTGTTTTTCCCTGTGTATACTCTTCCTTCCGCGGAAGCAGAATAAAAGAGAATCATTATAAATGAGCGTATTGTCTAGCGGATGAAAATATCATGAAGTTTTATTCTTAATGAGCCACCAACAAGTTACATTCGAAGTTTATCAAACGTATGATTGAAGTTATGCATAACTACTGAAAATATAGATCATTTTGACTCGTGGTTAAGAACATTTTACGCTGTCGCACTTGGAAGGTGCACACGACACAATATAACACGAGCTACAACTACCACGTTCCCCTTTTACATCGGGTTTTCCCCATTTCGAATCTTGAGTAATGATTTGAATTGTACATTTCTAACGATTGTCGCCAATCGTCTCGTACAAATTTACCTTTTTCTTCGCCTTGTACTCTGTGACGTCAAACATAAGGTCATCTCGCTGGCGGTCTGACACCAGGTGAGCGACGCTCAGCTCAAATTGTCTATTTAATGGAGATTGATTTAGAAAAAACAACACCATCATTCACACTGCATCGAAAGGAACTATAACGAGTAGTTTCATTCATCAGATATAGCGTTAAGACATCTAATAATGTTCTCAAATTTGATGTTAGAAAAGCATTACTGTGGACTCCCGTTTTAACGAAGTCCTCGGGAAGGGCAGTTTTCTTTCGTTATATCAAAATTTCGTTATAACCGAACAAATAATCAATAAACAACAAAGAGTGGATAATTTTCCGGCCTGAATTTTCGTCTTAACTGGACAAATCTGCTGGAATTTTGTTATAACTGTGTTCGTTATAACGGGACTGCACTGTACAGATTTTAAGAAGTATTAATGTCACTGAATCATTTGCGATATTACGCTTGAAATGTGAGCCATCAAACGTAAGTACATTTTATTTAAAAAATGAAACAAAACGAGATTGACAACTTTATAAATACTAAGTAGGCCTACATTGACCCGGCAATGTTCCAAATTTCACTCACATTCTAACTCGGTTTTTTTTTCTTCTTCTTCAGTTTGTATTCACATACAACCAATCAAAATGAAGCCGATGATTCTCGGAGCTGTATTATACGTGTGACCACGATCGGTGCTTACCCAGTGTCCACATAGTGAATGGCGCAGATTCGTCGTACGACGACCGCTAGTCGGGCTACGATGCGAAACAATCTTGACAGCTGCTGCTGCATTGTGGGGAATTTATGACGACAAAATCACAAAGAGAAGTCTATCGAAAATTGACCATTTTATATGTGCTCGAGAGACACAAAACAAAACACCTGATTATCTTCACTCCTCTGATGCATCGATGTCATACGACTTGTTTGTTTGTTTGTTGTTGTTGTTGTTGGGTTTTTTTTTTAATCCAACATGCAGTAATATTCTAATCTCTTTCAGGTAATTTGAAGAGTTATACCGTTATCACAGTACATCTGAAATTGCCTGTAACTGTTGTGAACAGAATGATAATTGAGATACATGCACGAGAAATATAACTGAGGTTATATATATACATATATATATATATATATATATATATATATATATATATATATATATATATATATGTATTAAAAAAAGTGCTGACAACTGCTTATCTAACAGTGGCGAGCCAATGGAGTAAAATGGAGTCAAAGGGGCCTTAATTTTTGATCCTATCAGAATCTCCATCAGAGGCAAAATGACAAACATGCAGGCTAAGCAACAACATACGTCAACACATGGCTGTGACGAAGATTCTGCTAGGATCGAAAGCTCAGGCCCCATCTGTAGTTAGTATTAAGAGATTTTAAGCGATAAACTACTGTAGATGTTGCCAAATATTTGTACCTTTCTCTTTTCCCGTCTTTTTCTCTGTCTCTGTTTTTTAAACATCGTGGCTGCGCTGACTGCTGCGAACACGTTCTGATACTCTGTGACTCCATGATGTTCGTCATCTCGACTCGAGATCGATGATTCCGACTTCCGCTTTGATTTGGTCCTGTGCTGAACCGCATCGCTCATCGTTGACGGTTTAGAACTTGACAGTCTATTCCTAATTGCCGATTTCGCTACATTTCGCCATTTTGAAACGCCACTGGCAACTACCGGGACATCACCTCCACTCTTCAATGCGTCATCTGGGGAGGGTTTGATAAAGGCTTCTTCAATTGAGGTGGATGATAAAGTGGTGTTATTGATTACGCTGGATGAAGCATCCTTTTGTTCGTCTACCTCATAGTTTTTAACGTCCAATTTTTGCAGCTCAGAATCCAGTGCTGAAGACATCAAAACCAGCTGCCTACGATCTCCTCCTGGTTTAGCTTCTTCTCTTGTCCGAGGAACGTGCAGACGATGTGGAGTAGCAGTTTGTTTCGGTTGCCGCCTACTGATGGTTGCAGTCGTAGAAGAATTAGAGACAACCTTTGACAAATATCCCGAGTATTTTCCTTTTGACATTTTGCTGTGATCAGGAGGTATATCAATGGCCATCTTAGACTCTTTAACAACGCTTAGAGATGGGAAGGATTTTTGGTTAGATGATATGGTGTGACTTCGAATAGCACCTCGAAGTCGTGCTTGCTTCCGTTTTCTGTCGTCTTTCCCGTCTAGGATTTTAAGTGTTGAGCGAATGTTCTGCAGACGATATTCGGGATCGAGTCGTGTTGCCATAGTGATCAAAAGATGATGTATCTCCTCAGTAGGCCTATCGTGTGTGATGCAATCTGATTTACGGCAACACCTATTTTTCTTTATCAATCAGCGTTAAGTCTACCAGTTCATGAAACAAACTTCACTGAAACACAGAACAAGGCACTTTGATGAGGTCTTCCGTAAAGCTCATAAAGATAGATTCAAACTCGGAAATTTGACCGACAAAAGTCCTTTTGACTAGGCATTCATAACTTTCTTTTATTTCATTTAGGAAAGTAAACCGGGACAATACCCAGGCTATCACCCAGGGTTATCACACTAATCATCATTATTATGTCAAGTGCCATAATAATCAACTACGTGTGTAGTTGATTGTAATTGCTTATCCGTACATAGATCTTACAAGCTCAGATGTATGGCGATGCTTTGAATATTCTTTCTTGCTGTTGGATCCACTGTAACACATGAATAGACCACGATCGACGCTACATCTCCCGCTAGATGTCTCTTCCCACACGAGTCACAGAGGACAAGGGGTAGCTCAATTCCTACACGAATATCTTCATCGTTTCACGCAGCTTCACGTTTGGCTGGACACCAGCCATGGGGCTTTGATTTCTCCTCTTCAGCCTATTATACAGCAAGGAGTATTCCCGGAGTGTATGACATCTCCTACCAAAGCTTCCACGAGGGGTCAAACAAAATAGAAAAACATTGGTCCTGTCCAAAAACATACAAATCCAGCAATGCGGAAAACACGTTGATCAAAGTAATACCTCTGTTTTGAAAGAATTCGTTGCCTAAATTCTACTCTTCAGTTATTTTGCTATGCATTGTCTTGGATGTCGCACTGCAACACACAAATTATCTGACTCAAAGAACAGCCTGTGATCTGAAAAAACAAATACGATACTACAGGTTTGTTTGAGTAAAGTTTTTAAATTCCGTTATACTGAACGACTGAGGATTATTTTGATAACGAACCGACAGAGTTAAACACTAATCAGATAATTTTGTGGTGCGATAGAGATTTATCGTTCTAGAGAGAACGTTTCCATGGTGACCAGGGGTTAGTAGCCTATCATACAAACCTAGCTAGACATACATCCACACAACACACAAACAAAACGCACAAACATACACACATCCCTGGTAATACATCATGCTGTATAGGAGATGTTGAAGTGACAATTATGTAGTGGACCCAGAGGGTGTCCGAAATCTGATTATTTTGAAACTGCATCACGATGGCTGGAATATTATTGCTTTATATATCTTTCCCCTCCCCTCTTCTTTCTCTCTCTCTCTCTCTCTCTCTCTCTCCCTCTCTCTCTCTTTATCTATCTATTAATCCACCCATCCATCTATCTTTCTATCTACCTATCTATCTATCCATCTATGTATGTATGTATGTATGTATGTATGTATGTATGTATGTATGTATGTATGTATGTATGTATCTATCTATCTATCTATCTATCTATCTATCTATCTATCATATCGACAAAGAGAAGCTATTTTACAGAGTCAGCGATCATTAAATTCCCATCGGCAGCTTTCTAGCTTCATTCACTTCGTTACAATCTTCAACATTCTTTTAGATTTTTTCTCTTCAATTTCGAATATCACTGTTTACTATTCCAACATCACACCAGGGCCCCGTTTCATAAAAGATGTTAGGATGTCAACTCTTGCTAGAATGACAACTTCCCATAGCAACAGCCAATCAGGAAGTTGCATTCTTGTCATTACCATGACAATGCCATTCCAGCCAGAGATGTTATCATATCAACTTTTTATGAAATGGGGTCCTGATTACTGAAACACACGGTCACGCATTCTTCCTCACGCAGACACACAAAAAACACACGAGCGGTCATTCACAATATCACCTAGGTTTTCATTATCGATATACAATGTGAACATGTAATCCCAATCAAGCTTGAACTCCTCCTCTCTAGTGTTCCCCCATTCACTAGAATACGATTTTAGGACCAGGGTTGCCAACATCCACACTTTAGAATCACTAGGTTCCAAGAAGCATTCAGAGGGTTACAGAATGTGTATCACAACTAGCAAACAAACATCAGGGAGACAAACTCTTGTCAGGATATGAAGATACAGTCAAACCTGCTTTAGAGAGCACCTGTCTATAACTTCCACTCTTTAAATCTCCCTTGGGTAGCCGCTATAAACAGGTTTGACCGTATATCCCAAATTTTCAGACATATATACAGACACAACTCTGCTATACAAGCCACAAGCCATTCCAGTAATGGTAAGAAGGCATAACGCTGATTAAAGGGGTATTCTAGATGATTATTATCATTTCACATCCTGTAGTACATAAATCTAAAGTGCTGTGTATAGAGTTTTGAATTGTTTGTGGTCCTTGAGCAGACAAACCAACACTCTGATAAGACCCAAAGCAAAATACACTGGACAAGGATGAGGACACAGGAGGCTAACATATTTCAGTAACTTAGCAATGTCATTCCATTACCATGCCGTTTGCTTCACAAGTTCACCCAAGTAGAATGTATTTTTCTTCTGTTCTGCTTCCTTGAGCACCCAATCATGCATTCTTATGTGAAGCTCATACACCATCACTCTCGTTCACTGCAAGTTGTTGTGAATTTTGAAAACATCTTTATTCCTCACCCAAATTACAATAAATTTTGGAACATTGTATACCCAGTTTGACTGATTTATAGATGTTCCGGTAGGGAAAAAAGGTCTAAAAAGCATCTGGAGGTCAAAGACAGTCATTGGAAACCGCATAAAATATACATATAGAGACATTTTACTTTCATTCTTCATTTATTTTGCAATCTTCAGTGTTTTTGTGTTTTTCGTATACGGGTCAAAAACTCACTGAACAGCGGTATGACATAGCTTCAAACATATTGCGTGTTTGCCTGCTTGCGCCATTTATCCAAACAAATGAAGGAAATTAAGTACTCGGAATACTTCATTCATATCAATGACGTCCATAAATATTACATCTGAATAAATATTCCATAAAATAGGTAGACTTCTTACGGTAAGATATGCAGCTTATCATGGCACTGGGTTTTATCATCAAAACATATCAGAGGGAATTCTTTACACCGAATCTCTTCTTCACTTCTATGAAATTTATGACTACTATAAATGGTCTTGTCATGCTTTCTGAAATCTATATACGGCTCTTCCATACATGGAAATGATTGTTGACAACTAATTATCCTATTTCATAATATACACAGTGTGAGTTGTGAGTTAAATCTGAGATCACTTCCATTTGAGATGTCCAAGAGCTCTGTAACTTTCGACTAAAACATCTAATCTAGCAGTTAGCATTTTAGAACTAACTGGCTGTCTCAAAACATACTGAAAATTCTGCAAAATATCTCAAAATATTACTCATATCTGCATAGACTTCAAAAGTGCATGGTAAGCATCATAGCAACAAAAGAAATATTATGTTTCCCAGCACACTGCTTTACGGCTAAACTTAACATCATCCGTTTGATTGTTTTGTTTTCTTTTGTGTTGCTTCCACAGTAGAATGACATTTCTTTTCAATTTCAACAAACACACACACACACACAAACTTTTCAATAGTTGCACTTGAAAATATTTCTGTAGTGAATCGTTTTGTGATCTAGATGTCCTGAGACACACAGAAACATACAAAGAACAAATCCTGAATGCAGGAAGTAAAATTGTGACTGTTGTCACATGACATTGCACAGTTTCATTAACAAGTCCGCCTTGCACATTAAAATATGAACAAATTAAGTCAATATGTAGGCTGGGTGGGAGTGGATCGACAAAATCCTGACAAACCAATTCACAATGCACTTAGATCTGTGATTGTTTTTCCTCATCCTAGGGCAACATACAGACCCTAAAACCTGTCAGAAATTGTTGTATTTCTAACAGTACAAAACAATCCAACACATTCTTTCATTTTATTCTTTTAGCCTCTTATGTAATGTGCTCAAATATATGTTTAATTTCCTTACAACTCCCATCTCCAGCAACCGCAGCTGTGCTGCCTGTATCACAAACTGGTTGAACCTCAAAGCAACAATCAACACGTACACTGTATGCAAACTAAATCCCATCTATCGAGGTAAATAGTGATTGAAGTACACAGCACATCAGCGAGTGTGTACACCACAGCATCTTTGATGTTGAATACACTTTCAACGGATTCCTTTTAATTTGTCAGACAAATCACAAAGACAGCTACAGTAGCATAAGCTCTAGGCTTACTTTGGGAACTGTAGATATTAATGACAATGAACATACACGATTGTAACGTCAAGACATTCTACAAAATGTCCATGGAGTATCGGGCAATGACACAAGGTCCAAGGTCGACTGTAACAGGGGGCAGTGATAATACTAAACTCTAAGTTTCATGTAAGGGTAGGCTTCAGACTAAATTTACAGGACTAATTAAAAGTTCTGTTGACTCAAACTAATATATTAACCATTTACTTTAATAGAAAATGACATTTACAGACTGTTTTGGCATCTGCACTCAAAACCATGTCAAGTTGGTTGCAAATTTCATCAAATATTCAAACAATTACCTAGATTACAACAAATACTATAATGGGCAAGCAAGTTGTCCAAGATTGTCCACGCTGAAGAACAGTCACAGAATACATTTGTCTCACAAAATGGCAAAATTCTTTCATAACTGAGAAATGTTTCATCAAAGTTACATTACATGTGAAATATTTTATTACTTTATGCAAGTATCATAATTGAAAATCTATAAGAGGAAGATTTTCTACTACAAACAATGACAAAGAATTAGAATTTAAAAAAAAAACCTGGGAGATTTTAGATGCTGACTCATAGATAATTTGTGTCAAAGTCACCCATTAGATTTTTGATGACACTTACAGAAAATCTGCTACTTCAGCATAAAAGCAAATTTCATAAAACACAAACAAATTGACAGATAATAACATGTAAGTACAAGTGTACCAGTTTCACAACAAAACAAAAAAGGAAAGAAAAAAGGGATGCAAACCTTCATCTCGATCAGATGTTTCAAGGGATTTTACCCATTCTCCATCTTAATCTCTCACCTTATTCATAGTTCTGGTGCTGTAATCTTATAAATGAGTGAATATCAGCATCAGAATTGCCTCAAATTGAGAGAAACTGTCAGGTGTGTGTGTGGGGGAGGGGGGGCTAATCTTCAGACAACACATTGGACTGATGATACCCTACACCCACTGATTATACCCTTTGATGAAACCCACACCCACTGATTATACCCTATGATGATACCCTACACCCACTGATTATACCCTATGATGATACCCTACACCCACTGATTATACCCTATGATGATACTCTACACCCACTGATTATACCCTATGATGATACTCTACACCCACTGATTATACCCTATGATGATACCATACACCCACCGATTATACCCTATCATGATACTCTACACCCACTGATTATACCCTATGATGATACCCTACACCCACTGATTATACCCTATGATGATACTCTACACCCACTGATTATACCCTATGATGATACCCTACACCCACTGATTATACCCTATGATACCCTACACCCACTGATTAAGATCTGTGTTCCTCCTGACAGTATAATGAATGACCATTTCATGGAAACAAATTCTACTCATCTGGGAGGAATGTAAGTGTTACCTTATAATGCATATGGTCTTCAAAATCTTTTTTTAATGATTTTTACCTCCAATTGGCTCCTGCATGCAATCAGAAATAAATGACAGTGTGCGTTTTTAGCCTGAAAACAAACAATAAAACTAGTTTCTTGTAAAAAACTTTTCTTCAGCTTATACACAGTGTGTCATTGTCCAGAGGTAAGAAAGTGAGACAGGGCCTAATAGCAAAACACTACACATGTTCCCTGTGAATCCAATCAACGACACACAGGATATCAGCTCATCATATGCTGACTACAACTTTTGGTTAAGATTGTCGGCAGAGAACCAGAAGGCCATTATCACAATTTGGGGGTATTAAGTTTCTGGTATCACATTGAAGAGCTCAGTCTCCTCTACATTATGGTCTCAATTTTAAATCATTTTCATTTTCAGAAAAATTTAAGAATCAAAACCAGAAGGGCAGTATTTTACGCAAATATTTCGAACAACGCTTATAAATCCATCCACTTTTAATGAAACAAACTTTTTAGCTATATATATGAAAATTGATTATTTTGTTTGTACTTATGCTCAAATCTTAAAACGTGATACTAGTAGCCCCCTTCTGGTTATCAGCCAACAATAAGCAGTAATAGCTCATAACTCAGTAAATGGTAAAGTTCAACCTCAGGGCTGGACTTTCAAAGTGAGTGGGACCAATGGACTCTCCTGGTTTTAAAAACTTAACTAAAGCCTGAAATGAAATTGATCAATGTGAGTCAGTGACTCGGTGGTAGAACAGCAGTTAGTTGCGTGGATTGTGTAACTTGTACATGAGTGCGTCTTACACAAACAGGAATTTTATCTCACTGTCTTTGGAACCATGGCTTATTTTGACAGAAGCACCTTCCTGACCTTCTACCACTAAGGCATGACTTCAATGAATCTTAGTGGCTTCACATAGTCACATAATAGTTCCTTTGGAATCAGAATGGCATAACTCTTACAGACTTTCCACTGAGCTACTGTATACGCCGAATATTTCGCGAGGTTTTTATTTTCGTGAATTTTGCGAGTCAGGTGCTATTCGCAAAATTAAAGACAAAAGAAAATATTGACTCTGATCCCGATGTGAATGTGACGTACACGTGTACACTTCTCCATTCAGTACAGGACTCCATGATCGTGAATTTAAACACTTGCGAAATTGTCAGAAATTCCTGATTCACCAAAATTTAGATTGGCGAAATATATGGCGTATACAGTATTACCTTCTGGTTGTAACAACAAAGTAATAAGTGCAACCAATCAGGATACTATTGCACATTTTTCTCATAGCATTCAGAATTCTCCGTACCACTTCATTTGAACTTACAGGGTATCATAACCCTGTAATAAATTACTCATTCCCCTTCATCCCAACATCCACAAGTTCTTCACAGAATGAAGCAAAGGCTCACACACATTATCAGGGTGTGTGTGTAGTGTCATCCATATCTGTTCATGCTAATGTCTCCACATTCAGCTTTCTGTTTTACCATGACATGTAGCTACATATTCAATCATTTGCTTCATAATGCCTTCATTTCTGATACGACAAGTTGTTATAATGCACATTTAGCCATTCAAATCCTCATCTTGCATCATGCATAGTTTCACAGTACACAAAGTCTGTCTCCTTAAACTTAAAGTGACGGACTACTTTTTGAAACAGGATAAATTCCCAAGTCTTCATTTCATCTTACAGTACTTTGCCTTGCATTACATTACAGTAATATGCCACATCCCTACAATCACTCCTTCCGATATGTACAGTTTGGCAAAACAAAAATTTATACAAGTACATTTGCCATTGCACTGATACAGTATACCTCTGGTGAATCTTGAAAAGCACAAAGAGTTCAACCTGGCTGGCAATGAATCACAAGTAAATGTACACATAAACCATCAAAATCAAAAAACAAAAACAAAAACAAAACATACTCCTATAAATGTCTGTCAAGTGGTAAATGAAGCAAGTCACAAGACATTACCCACTCACATGATCAAAAGAAATCAAAATCAAAATTGTGTGACATAAATCTGACAAGCACGGTCATCATACAGATAATAACTAGAGTTAGACAAAACAGGTAACATAACTCCTTTCTGTCCTCATTGTAATGCTTTCATGTGTGCTTACATCTTACAATAAGTCTGCTACACTGGTTAAGAGGCTGACATGGTATTTCTGTCACCAACATGGCAACAGAAGAGAACAAATCTTATTGTCCCATATACTACAATCAGTGCTGGCATAACATCAGTACACACATTCTGAGGTCATGTTTAGATGGTGGTCTACCTCTCAAAGAGTTCATGAAAAAGATGAGAGATAATCACTTCAATCTGGCCAGAATGAAACATACTTTCATTCATAATACTTTACAAAGACTTTGATTCACACCAATCCTGGTGTGATTGCAAAATGTAGTTGAACTCAGTTATTGGTATAGACTAATTGAACCTGGTAGTCATATCCAACATGACTTGTATGTTTCGTGCCACTATGCACATGTAAATGCATGCTGTATGTTTTGACTAGTTCATGCCCGCAGCTAAAAAATATCACACATTCAGCACACAAGTGGAACACTGCAGAAATGACATATTTTGCTACCAATTTGGATCGGTACACAGTAAAGTTTGACGCTCTCCTGTGTGTGTGGCATGCTGAGTGCCTGAACATTAAATCTCATTCAGGCTTACTTACAGAGAGAAGTAAAATGAAACACATTTCATACATAAACTACAATGTATATACACATTTCCCTTCTTGAAAAACATAAAAAGAGATCTCAACCTGAAAGACGGCAAACAATTCTGATTAAACTTTAAAAGGATGAAATCTTTGGGGAATTCATCTGAAACACACTGGGAACACACAACTATTTGTGCCAGTACTGACAGTTACATCACATTAATGATCACTTTAAAAAGAGAGAGGAAAAAAACAAACAAATCTTTGATCTAACAAAAAATTGGAAAAAGAAAACATTGCAAGCTGTCATTAAAAACATATAAAATCTGCATCAACATTTTTATCGCAGAAGATCTTTTGATCAGGCTGGAAGCAAATGATTGGAATCTTGTCGGTGGAAATGTGTCTAGACTGGAAGCCTCCAATACTGAAGCAAACTAGAGCAAGACCAGATAATGACTATTAGACTAAAGAGGGAGCCCTTCAGTGCAGTCAATGTTTAGATAAAGGAAGTGAAAGAAAGGCAAAAATCTGAATTTCTTGGAGCAAAATCAGATCGACATCAACATATCATAACACAATTATAGGAATGTCAGTAGACCTATGAAAAATCTTGCCTTTGTGTACTTAAATGTTGTAGTTCTATGATGTAACACGAGTACACAAGAGTGAACTGGAAAAGCAAAATGTAAGAGAAGTAACCACGAGTCATCAAAGGGCAAGTTAAATTAGATAAATTCATATCAAACTTTCTGAAACAATGCTGCCTTGATTTCAATCCTCTCTTAAACAGACTGTGGTCTTTGGGCAACTGTTCATCCTTTCAAACAAAATCTTGCAGACGGATTTCACATGGGGTTATCAAATGAACTTACAAACCGTTGTATACTGTAAAACATGATATATTCGCGGCATGAAATTTTCGCAAATTGGAGCCGACAGCCTTTTTGAAATTTTTGCAAATTACCACTAGCGTTCAATGCATACAGTGTAGACAACAACTCTCGCGTGCATTTTATTTTCGCAAATCTTGGCACTCGCAAAATTTGCGCAATTAAAATGCACGCGAACATTTCTCGTTTTACAGTATGTAATATGTACGTTGTAGATAACTAACTTATCAATTTGGCAGACACCTACATTGGCAGTTTGCAGCAAGCTTTAGCATTAGCAGCAATCAGAACAACTGTGTCAGACTCTATGTCCAGTCTTTTCTACAAATCTTACATTAAAAGTTAACAAAGTAACAGCACACTTCTGCATTTTCTGGCAAAAAGAAGAAAAAGTTTTGTATGGGGTTTGTGCACTGCTGTCTTAACCTGTTGAAGATGGACTGATTTTTGCTACTACACACATTTCCCATAGATACCAGCCCGAGTATACTCAGGACTCATCCTCAACGGGTTAAACTCTGTGCCATATGTGGTGGGATGCTTGAGATGGGAGACAGAGAATTAGAAAGCCCCAAATATTCACCACTTTGATATGATTCATTAATACTCTTTCGCATAATAGCACTTCCATGAATAGGTTTAGAATCAATAGAACTGCACACATTTACCCCATTCAATAGACCAATATGAAAGTGAGGTGTAATTTTTTTCCCTTTAATAAGCTACGGAACAGCTGTTTCAAAAGACTGTATATCTCTTGAATATTAAAAGTATAACTCCCAGAGATAAAGATATACACCACTGAGCACATTTATCTCTATCCAAAATGTATTATCCCATTGAAGTGGATTTCATCCATATTTTTATGAAATCCCCTTGAATTGAAATAGGAAGTACATTCCAACAAAATCCTATACAGTCAAAACTTTACGAGAACATTATGATTATTATTATTATGATTTTTTTTTCAGCATTAAAATGTTCTTGATATTAAGGTCTGACTGTCAAGCAGCATATAAGGCTGTCTTTAACTGAAAACATTGTTGCATCTGCAAAAAATAAACAAGCAAAAACAGTTTCTTTCAAAGATCTGTGTTGAAGGAAGAAATCAGCGAATAAAAGCAGAGATAAAAGCAGCTTTTTCAACAGTCATTTGGACTGTGCAGTTTTTACAGTCATGCTGTTTACTATTTAGGAAATAAGATAGCCAGAAAGAGTTTTCAATGCAAAGGATCATCACGTTGAGCAAAATTCATGTTTCCTTCACATGCTCTGTAAAAGTAGAAATTCTGCACATTCACACAATATGAAGCAGCACAAAAAAGGCCCACATTAATTTTTTGCTTGTTATATGTAATCGTAATTTATATTTTGATTCTTCTAAATTCAAAACAAGCAAAATTTATCTTACTCAGATGAGAAAATGTCCACTTTTACAGTATGACAATCTTAAATGATCTTGTCAGATTTGAAATCAAAGATTAGATACTGAAAGTTCCATTTGCTAATTCATCTTTTTTAAATCTTCAGAGAAAATATATTTCTTTTAACTTTAATATCACCAGATCTACAAGTGGTACAGTGACAAAATATGATTTGCATAAATTACACAAATTGAGTATCTCAATTAAATGTAACTCCATGAATAAAATAGCACCAACACATTGTTAAGGTACAACATCAAGGTTCAAACACATAAAGTAATCAAACTATTCACAAGCCCACATCAAGCACATATTTCATTGTAAAACTGAATTGTAAAACACATAAAGGTGCTGTGTCATATTGCACACATGCTTTACATGTTCCATAGGGAATTTGAATTGATAGAATGGACTTATACATTACAGTCTCTCCTCTACATGGATTCTTTTCTTAATTTAATCTGTAGATATCAAGAATAAAGGACTATATCCATGTGTTGATAAAGGTATAAATGAAATGAAAGTATCACATACAACTGTTTGCTTTCTTCTCATGAATACCAATCTGTATTTCCGTGGAAAATTGTGAAACTTTGTTTCGACACAAGAACTTTAGAGAGACACGGATGCATAAGTTTGGTTTGGATTGATGCTGAAAATATTTTTCTGATTATTGTGCAGGAAACGTATTCCTCACAATACACAGAATTGTATGTTACAACAAGGACAACCTTAAATTTGATGTAAGTCTCCCACTGAGTAATAGCACATTCTTCAGCGTGTCAACATGGTGAGAAAGTTCCATCATACATGTCATTTTGTCTTCTAGGCTTATTGTACAACATCACTTGTTTGACAATGACTAAACGTGACAAATAAATTCAAATTCTTTCATCTACGCTTGACCTAAAAAAGGAGCAGGGTAAACAGCTGGATATATGAATACCCTGTATGCTTCTAAATGCATTTTATGGGCAGCAAGACAGAGGCATGGTTTGATGTAATACTTAATACATCAAACTAAGAAATAGACCTGGCTGGCCTCATGTAATACTTTATACATCTCACCACGTCCACAGAACACAATGAGAAGCACTGGTAGGATACTACCTTTGAGTTAACACAAAACCCTTGGAAATATCATGGGATACACTGTGTGACCCTAAACATAGTCCACTGAATGCGACTTAGAAATAAGAATGGAAATAAGAAGGCAAGCTTTAAAATTCCAGAAAGGAGTTG
Source organism: Diadema setosum (assembly GCF_964275005.1). NCBI lineage: Eukaryota > Metazoa > Echinodermata > Echinoidea > Diadematoida > Diadematidae > Diadema > Diadema setosum. The sequence continues at coordinate 38,084,225 of NC_092699.1, read as the reverse complement.
ATAGGATTCTAACTATAAATACATCATATATCTACACACTTGTCAAATCTACAGTACAATAAGTTCTCTTGCGTCACCTTTAGCATGCAGTGATAGCAGCACACACACAATGAGTCAAACTTGTGATGGGATATCTCCTCCGGCTGACCAGGACATCCTGAAGGATGACAGGATACCTCCTGGTAGAAACCTTGTTGCCATGGAGACAACATCAGGGGATCACGTAGCATGGTCTGGTCTCTTCAGTATGGCCTGTGGGGCGCAGAGCAGACAGCGAGAGGGGACAGATAAAAAGGCAACCTAGAAAACTTTGCATTCATGAGATCATAGAACAGGACTTTGAGCAATTTTTAAATGGCATTCATCACCAAGCAAGACTTTAATAACAATAATAATAGGGTCTTATTTACCCAGGGTGGCCTCTTCAGTGTTACCACTGCTCTACTAGAGGGCCCTGCCATTATTATTACCCTAGCATTGCCAGGTACCCATTTATACACCTGGGTCGAGAGGGTCATGGTGGGTAAAAGCATCTTGTCCAAGGACGTAAGCACTGGGCGGGATTTGAACTCGGGTCCTCCGATTGGGAGTCAGGAGTCTTATCCACTATGCCACAGCACCCCCCACTTTCATTTTAAGACTCCATAGCAGATGGCATAATGGCTTTCATTATTATCATTTCATTTCATTTCAGTCTTTATTGTCCATATCATGGATATTTGTTTTGTTCACATGCTTTTTACAAAACAAAAAAATATACAGTACACAATTACATGAACAACATTCAAATGACATATAAAACATAAGAGAGGCACCTTTTTGCCAACATTATACAAAAGAAAAACATCCTATAACATTATCTTATATCAACATCAATTTTCACACATTCAACACATTAATATATCTTTGTCTTTAACTGTAAATACAACAAAAACTAATATAGATTATTACCTATACGAGGTAGTTTTGCGAGGCAATTGCAGTTGTTATTTTGCAGGGTTAAAGGTCAGCAGTCAATATTCGTTTCGCCACGTCGCTGCGTGTCGGTTACACACACCGTACCGTACACAAAACAATGTGTGCAAACAGTGCAATCTTCCGGTTTTCGCCATTCACTTTACACAGGGAGGTGGGAAGAGAAAGAGTGGGATCTCTCTCCCCACCTCCCTGCTTTAAATGTAAACATTCCGATCGACCACGAAAAGAAAACATTCCAGGACGTCGCTGGGTGTTGGTTACACGCACCGCAGAAGAATGCTGATAAATCAACTCATACAAGTTTTTACAAGGTCAACCACTTACAGCAGCACTACGCGTCAAACAATGACTAGTCCATTTGTGCTCAATAACTGCAGAGTGACCATCAGTTTTACAACTTTCCAAATTTAAACAGAAGTAAAAATTAAGTGTAAAAGCGTTCAGATGTTTGAAGTTCGCCTGTTACAACTACATATGTATCTTTGAAGTTGGAGTTGAATGATATACATTGATGAACAATTTTTCAATTATTCGACATGTTGATGATCTACACGTAGTCAAATGTGGCTTGATCTACATGTATATGATAGTGTATAGCCGTATTCACATATTTTCTAATTTACCTAGGGGATAGGTAATAATTATGATATTGACTGGCCTTGAGGGAGATACCAGATAAATATTGCCCAAACTGAAATATTGCCCTCGTCTTCGACTCGGGCAATATCCTTTCAGTTTGGGCAATATTTTCTGGTATCTCCCTCAAGGCCAGTCAATATTATATAATGATTTGTTTCCGTATCTTTGGAGCACAATATACAAAATCCTGCAAATTACTCATCTGTAATCACCGAATGAAATAAAATACACAAACAAATATTCTTACTCTAATCTAATTCAATCTCCTCTCCCTTCTCAACATATTACATTAATGATAAACTCAATAAACATCATCAGCTACACCAATCCAAAACTTTCTGTACAACCTCCAGGACAAATCACATGATTTGTCCATTCTTGAACACTTCAAACACCTTGATAGATTTGACAAGCACATGTCATTCATGCTACAATAGATTAGCAGTGGCTGTATTAATCATCTTCCCTATGTTTGAAACATTTTTGAATAGCCACTATCAAAACAGGTTTGCAAAGACCTTTCAGATCGAGTTTCTCAAGTTGTTACGTTTATCATCTCTATCATGAATAGATTGGAAGGTCTTGTCACTGCACAGCTCCATTGTACAGTTAGACCTGAAGAGCAAAGATGTGCAGCTGGCAGTGGTTGGCACGGTTAGGTCTGAGTTATAAATGTGTTTCAAAACGACTTTGTGTTTATCAACCCACAGAAAGGCATTCTGGCTCAAACACATTCGAAATCACACTTTTTTTGGCATTTCAGAAAGGCATTATTAACCCCATAATGAAAACTGCTTTACTTTTATCATCTGTCCAAATCTCCCCGAAAGCTGTTTGGAAACCTTAATTCTATGCCAGAAGTGAGTTGATTAACGCATCCAGTATCTCAGTGAATGTCTAGGCTGTGTAGAGGAATAGATTAGTAGCGTCCTAAGTAATGTCTAGGCTGTGTAGAGGAATAGATTAGTAGCGTCCCAAGTAATGTCTAGGCTGTGTAGAGGAATAGATTAGTAGCGTCCCAAGTAAAGTCTAGGCTGAGTAGAGCAGCCTTGAGATGGCAAAACAACATATCTACATCCAACATTATTTCCAATAAATTGAGCATGAAGTTTCGCAAACCTACAGCTCTCTTTCTGTTGTCATTAAACACTTCATATCTTACCCAAGAAGGACCAACAGTATCAGTAATACAGTAAATGAAAATTGATTTTACTAGACCCTTTATTTTTAGAATAATTTGCATTTAATCAAAACACGTTGTTTTGCCATCTCAACATAACCACACTATTGCCATTGCTACACAAAACAATGTAAGTCTCGATCACTGGAGCGCGTATAATGTCCTACGTCAATATGTGCGCGCTTCTGCAGTCGCGCAGCCTATTACTGCGTAAACGTGTAGATGGCAAAACAACGTATTGCATGTAGATACATTGTTTTGCCAAGTCTATGCCCGATGTGTGTTGAGCAGGGGTAAGTGCATCGCCGCTTATGTTGTTTTGCCAGCAAAATTGGAACAATTCCCACTGGGAGGGAGCGTCATATCTCAGTAACGGAATGGGTTCTGATTTCAAGATTTGGTCAAGAGTTAGATTATACTAAAATAAGCAGAAATATGTGACTAAGTCAATTTTCATGAATTTTCGACATACATTGTTTTGCCATCTCAAGGCCGAGAGGAATGAGTGAACGAGAGGTGAACAAACGTCTTGTGATTTGGCAAACTCGAGACAAACCACAACCTGTCTCACCTTGTACTTGAGGGGTGTCTTCTCAGCCATGATTTCTACGGTGACAAGGCTGAACATCTTGATGACCTGGGTCATGCCCTTTGACCCCCGTTCATCCTCCCATAGTAGAATCAGCTCATAGTACTTGGTGTTTGGCACCTGAGTGGCTTGGAAGCTCTTGAGGGGGAGAGCCTGAAGCAGGGAAATGCACAGACCAAAGAAAACAGATGTTTGAATACTTGGAATCTTTCTATCAGCACAGCTCTTACAAATTTCTGTTGAATTATCATTAAATTTTTCAAATGATCTTCCAGTCCTGTGTGCAACATGGTGATGTACGATGCTGATGAGATCTGGAGACAATGGAGTGGATTGGTTTGTATTATATACTTCTCTTTATTTCCTTATAATTTGAAACTTACATTCCATAGAGACAATTTAATTCAATACCAATCAAACTTGAATTCCTTCTGTTTCTTCTCTTCTCTCAAGAAATCACTACTAAGAATTCTAGCAATTACAGGCTGGGCTTTTCAAATAGTCCCATGTTTGAAGTGAGTGGTAATTTTGTTAAGAGAGTGAGAATTTGTATCAAATATGTCCATAAAGTTGAGAGGTTAGAACCCAGATGCCTCTCTACTGAGTCTTCAAAAGCATATGAGGTAAATCACCACTTAAACCCCAGCAAGGAGGTACTTGGTTCTCTGTGTTAAATAAAGTCATCCTAAAAGATTGTAAGCACTATAAAATGGACAGAGTGCCCTCAGTGTTCTGCTGTAAAGTTGAGAGGGTAATTCCTACAAGAACAAAGGCACTGACAAGTTTGGGATTAGGTGAAAAGAGGCACTGTGTTTTTAACTCCATTTTGTGTAATTAAGTCTACATCCACATGGACCATCAAGGATTATCATGAAGGACTGTGTAAGTGTCACTTTAATTCAAGGTCATACAACAGTTGAACAGACTATACATACTCTGTACAAAGACACTAGGGGGTATTTCATGAAGCATTTTGTCCGACAAAGTTGTCGGACAAATTTGCTCTCAGCCAATCAGATGCAAGGATTTCCGTAGCATGTAACAGTTTGTCAGACAAATATCCGACCAAACTGCTTCATGAAATGCCCCCTAGAGATATACAATGTCTTTTTCTGTAGGACAAAAAGAACAGTCAGCCTGCTTTAATGTTTGATTTGAGGAAAATGAAAGGTGGTAGCTAGAACTGAAGGTGGGACAAAACAAGCATGTGCAGGCAAGATAGTAAGTTTTTTTTTAACGTAACATTTCCTCTGATCTGGGGCAGCAGAAGACCTTTGCATTGAGTGAGAGAACAAAGAAGGCAAATAAAGTGATATGACTTACATTGCAGTAGACCCTCTTGACCTGGCCCAGGTTTAGGATGAGGACATCAAAGGACCTATCTAGGACTCCCATCACCATGGCCTTTTCAACCAAAGGTCCACACTCCTGGTATCAATAGATTTTAAAAGAATGAAGAAGATAACTGATACACATGACTAGAGTCAGGCAATACACAGCAAGTCATGTGAGTGCAGTAGCATCTGACCTTATCTCTGGATAGAGAGAACATGTTTAACCCTATTCTAACTGGGCTATTTGAGACCCAAGTTTTTACTAGGGGGTCAATTTGACCCCCTCTTCAGATCTTGGCCGCCGATGGCGTGATCGCTGCAAAATTTTGCCCGAATATAGAGCTGGATGTCAACTACAAGATTATATGGTCATACAATTGAAAAAATATTGATTTTCTATTTTTAGTAAATTAATTATGCAAATTTATGCATGAAATCATATTTTCGCCTGTAACTCTGTTAAAAAGTTTTGTGTCAGAATTCCTCAAGATGCGTCACACAATTTACTTGCAAAAAAAATAGTACAATCAAATTCAATTTCTTTTGTTTTTTATTGTTTTGTGAAATTCTTATGTATTTTATTGTTTTTTGACCTTCTGTTGTTTTTTGCCAAAATTTGTTGCAGACACTTTTTCAAGCTTATCTACATTAGAATTTATTAATTCCAATGATTAAAAGTTGAAATAATCTACTGTAAAACATGAAATATTCGCGGCACGAAATTTTCGCGAATTGGAGCCGACGGCCAATTTTGATCTCTAAATATGCGGGAGACTTCACGGAAAAAAGTCATGAAATGGCGCGGCAAAATCTTGGCGCATTGTGGAATCTTGGCGCGAAATGTCGAAACGGTCGATGCAATAATACTGAAATGAAGTATGAAATATAAGTAAATAAGGTCAACAAACCTATCTGAAGCATATTTTCAGTATTATTCTGGTGTATTATGTGTATAATATTTAAAAATAGTACAAGATACTGTAAAACGAGGAATGTTTGCGTGTATTTTGATTTTGCAAGAGCTTAGATTCGCAAAAAGAAATGCATGCGAAAGTTCTTGTCTACACTATATGCACTGAATGTTAGAGACAACTCGCGAAAATTTCATGCCGCAAAAAAGACAGTCGGCTCCAAATCGCGAAAATTTCATGTTTTACAGTATCCAGGTACCATGATTCTGAGATTAGAAGTATGAGAATATATGTATCTATCACCAAGAAATATAAACAATACTTGCTGCTAGTAAATTTAGCAAGCATCTGGTAGGTCGAAGTCCAACACCAAGTCATCATAATGATCCTTTAGATGAAAATATTCCAGTCAAGTTTTAGTAGCATTGAAAACAAAGACCTTTGCATTGTCTTCATTTAAATAGAAAGAAATGGTTCATGTACAAAGTATTAGATACCAATGCATGAATAGGAAACTAAGAAAAATTGTGAGAATGCAAACCTTTATAAAGAGATAGAAGAAGAGGTCACTGCTCTTATCAGAGACATCTTTAGCAGCATCCTTTGCATCGTTACACCTGATGGCTTGCCTCTGAAGTCTGTCTGGACATCTCTCCATCACTGGACCACACCCTGGTAGGAACAAACATCCTGATACTATTAAACTCATTAACATTCTACAACACCCTGGTAGAAACCAACATCCTGATACTATTAAACTCTTTCACATAGTATAAGATATATCATACTGGCCCATTCCTCCACCAAACATTCTCATGCTATTAAACCCTTTCACACAATGTAAGATATATCATGCTGGGTATGCTGACCCCTGTCTACCAATGTAGCATGTTTCTACAATACCTATCTTGATAAAAAGAACCAAAACATAATAATCAACAATATGACTGTCTAGCCTCTCTGTATTTCAAATTATTATCTTTCCATCATAACGTTATCCGATTTTAGTATAATGTTTGGAACTAACCAACTCTGAAACTGACCTTCAGCCTACACACTGAGTCAGTTCTCTCCTCCGTCTTATTTGTTTAGTTATTTTCTTCATCATACAGCAAGTTCCTTAATCTAAACTATCAAGCATTGAATGAGGATAAAAAGTCATGTGTGCAGCTTGTGCTGTCATGCAAAAAATGTTACTGATTACAAACATACTCATTTTCCTTGCAATCGAACTAATAAACCATGCTTTGCACTGATCACTGCTTAATATAACCGTAACAGTAGTTAGCATTAACATCCATATCTTGTTGTGCGCGGGGTTTATGCTACAAAGTTGCTGAGATGATTGGAATAACTATTGTAATTTTACAATGTACATGTAATTATGAATATTTCTTTTCTACAAAATTTTGGATGCTTAACTGCATAACACAATACAAAATAGAGTATTAATTGATCTTGTGTTCTATCAGGTTGGTGTAAAATTGACGAGAAGTGTTGAGAGTTCACACTAGATTGATCAGGGTGAGGTAATCCCATGGCTTGCTTACCAAGTGATGATGCAAGCATTCTGTGGACCAAGATGTCAGGGTATCTCCTGATTGGAGAGGTGAAGTGCGTGTAGAGAGGAACGTTGAGGGCGTAGTGACAGTATAGCTCCTCATCCTCTAGACTAGCACAGCAGAAATATACAGCTTTCTGATTGGACAAGACGGGAAAAGCAAACATAAATTAACTTTCAGTCATGAATATCACGTGACAGTGTTTGAATAGTTATGATTTTTTTTGGTATATCAGATGCCACACAACAGCAAGTCTTTTAGAGAAGACTAAAGACAGTGTTTGTAACCCCCATTTTTACACTATTGCAAGAGTTTCAGGAAGGATAAGAAAAACATTAGAAAAATCTGAGAATATTTTGTTGATCGATCTGCAAATGAATTGCTCTAACATCTGACACAGTCACCAAATTTCTGATTATCAATAACAGATCAATAGATGATAGTAAAGACCAAGAGATAGGTATCTGGAGACAGTTGAGATAGTAAACAATAGCTGTGAGTGCTGAAAACTTTATACCTGCATTGGTTTGGAGTAGAGTACAGAGAGAACCTTAAGCAGACAGCGTGAGTGTTCATCTGATGTACAGTAACGGCTCAAAGACGCCTGCAGGAGGAAACAAAACATGAGTGTAAGTGATAAGCAAAGAGAAAAAGAAATTCTAAACACTTGATAAAGACAGTGTTTATACTGAGTAACTGCCCTGTAGAATTACTTTAATCATCAGAACCAATATACAGTTTGTAGGGATACATCAAAACAACTGCATTCGGTATTGTCAAGCAAATATATATGTATACATGGTATGTTTTCAACCTTTTGCAATTCATTATCTTGTACTTGCATTAATATTTACTAAGTGGCTGAATTCTAGTTTCCTATGACATGACTTCATGCTTCCTGCTTGTTTCAGCCATGTGTTATGAAAAAAAAATAAAATAAAAAATCTGCCAGGTGACCAGCAGTTGTTCTAAGGCAATCATTGCAAATCAGCCTTTATTACAGCCTAGTACTAAACATGAAAACAGTGTCAAGTACCAAACATCAGCTACATTCACATAGTCATACCATCATGGATAATAGTCATATCAGCTCCAAATTAGAGTTATGTTCACATGGTGCTTATCATTGATGATGGCACTCATAGTTAGCTTACAATCAGCTGCACCTGATGGTAAAATCTGAAAGTGCAATGTGTGGCATAAAATGACCCCAGTTTCAAGCACACAAAGTGATTGAACGAAATCTCCTGGTAAATAGTATACAAATGACATATTATGTCGGTCAGCTTCAAGAAATTTACCTGTAACTTGCCAGCTGATGATCCATCTATATCGAGACCCAGTCCCTCACACAGTGTGGCCATTGCATCCATCAGCTTGTCCTTTGGAGGAGGGTGTCGTCTGAGAAGCGCCCTCTGTGGTTCAGCCTTGTAGATGCGGTGAGCAGCGGCCATGTTGGCCAGCAACATGAATTCTTCCACAAGTCTGTCATGAGACAATATGATTCATGACAGAACATAGAGCCACAAATTTATGAAATTATTGAATATGATTTGGATAGACCACAAAGCCACAATATGCAAATCTATGAAATTATTGAAAACAATCTGAATAAAACATACAGCCATAATATGCAAATCTATGAAATTGTTGAATACGATCTGAATAGAACATAAAGCCACAATATTCAAATCTATGATTTTGATGCATATCTGTAGAATTTGAAAAAATTACAACCTCAGAACATCATCACATCTATCCAAGAAATGTTACCGTCTTGATATTCCTACCAGCATATCACTGCAAAATTTTAAACCACAGTTTACCATTAACTCTCTGACTTCATGACCCCTGATCTAAGCAGCACATTGTTTTGAAATACTTTACCTCAAACTTTTTTTTTCACAAATACCTCCTGTCATTTGCTAGATATTGTAAAACTAAGACTGGAAAATCCTGTAGTGACATTATCATGCCCAAACAGTATTACAGAAAACCATATCTACAGCACTACCACGAGGCAGATGCATACAGAAAGGCTAGATTACAGATGACAAGTCACCCTGTACCTGTTGCTATCCCGCTGCTGGTAGACGGAGTATCCAATGGGGATCCCACTCTCACTCAGAGAGTACTGCAGCTTAACTTGATCTAAACGAAGTGCTCCACCCTCAAATCGCTTCTTGCGTAGATTTGCAGCAATCTATCATAACAAGGTGCATGTTAGGGACGGTGAAAATATTGAGCATAGGATAACAGCCCCCATATCATGCAACATCCCTGATACACTCCCAAACAATTTTTGGTTCTCTTAATCTCACTTCCCACACTGACTGCCCATTGGTGATCTCTTCACCATCCAAACGATTCTTTTGAACTGCCTAGAGAGTATAGCTTCTAAAAATGAAAATTATGGGGGACTCGGATTTCCTCAAATCTTTTCATAAGTGCTTCCAAAAGAATATGTGAGGGCTCTCAGCAAAGAGTATATTTCACTGGGTGTTCAAAGTCTGCCTTTTCAAACAATAATGCCTTCTTCCTTGTCACAGATTTCTGTGATAAAAAGAGAATGCTTCGTCACATTCTTATACAACATACTTCTCTAGTTACAACTGAACAAAAGAAATCATATTGAAATGACAATATGTCATGATGCAGTATGAAAGGGTATGAGTCCAAGCTTTGGTGTCAAAGAAGACAAGAAAGGGAAAGTGACAAATAGCTCAGAGAGGAAGGCAGAACAGTCATGCCACATTAGACTTGGGTAGAGTAGGCAAAACTGCATGTTGTTTTAATACTTCCTGATAACTTCCCATGGTTTGAGCTTCTATCCATTGTTTTGGTTTCTAACATGCTTCACACGGGCAAAAACCGCATCCCTTCTTTAATATTCAAAGTGCAAATGCAAAACAGCGAGCAACAGAATGCGCATTGTACATAAACAACATGAAGTGGATCTGATCAAGTGACATACTTCTCAAAAGTTTTTGCTAAGTGTGGCAACACTAAACAAAACTATGAATAGTTTAGTGCAAAGAGAGAAACTTCCCAAGTGCAAGTAGGAAGTTTCGTAGGAAGTTTATGAGAAGTTTGCAGTCAGACTGTTCAAACTATGCAAAGTTAAATAGGAAGTGAAACTACACATTATTTCGCATGATTGATCATGACTACTGTCACCTTGTGGAGACAGAGTACTCCTTGTGCTACGTTATCTGGACCAAAGCCGTTAGTGATGACGGGAAGCACTATGTCGCCCTCTCTGTCCAACCAGTTCTCAATGATGTCCTGTGCGTGGAGGTAGCTGAGTTTGGAGCAGGAACGGATCACTGTACGTCCACACCACTCCTGTAGAATCTATATATTTGCAAGGTCACAAGAAAATAACAAATTTCAGTAAGTTTACATCGAGGAATATCCGACTGTTGTGGAAGAGAAATTACAAGCATGCTACATTTCACACAAATGTCTTGAAAATAGCCACATCACTGACCTTCAGAAATTCACATAATTTTATAAATGGCATTTTTTTTTGTCTGCACTGTGAGTACTCAATCTTCTTCAGACATTCACTCAAAATACTGCTTTCTTTTATCACTATGCAGAACTTGATATTCAAATTGCCACTGATTACTACAGATCCAAGCTTTCACATGTCATGACTTTGTAAAAGTGAAAGAGTCATGCACTAGTCCTACCAATAATTCAGCAACTCTTTCAGTGTGGAAGTTTTTACTTTCCAGTGAAAAGAATGAACTACTTTTTCTCACAAATTTATTCAAGCCTAACAAAGAATGACATATTTCCAGCAAAATTACATCATAATAATTTCTTTTTTCAATCCATCACACAGACCACAAGTCTTTAACCCTAAAGGGGCCGGGCTTTTTTGGCTATGCTCAGACCGGGGGGGGGATGGATTCCGCCCCCCCCCCCCCCCCCCCGAGATCTCGGCCATCGGTGGTGCGATCGCGATGAAATTTTGCATGCGTGAGACCCGCGTCATAATCTACAAGATTGTGTCATAAGATTTTTTGAAACAATCAATTTCTAATTTTAATTAATTAATTATGCAAATTAAGCTCAGGATGATATTTTAGCCTAATTAAAAGCATTCAGAGTCTAATTTCTGATCTGTAAATCTGTTTTGGCATATTCAACAATTGTACATCACAAAAACTTCCAAAACTCATTTCAATTCTTATGTATTTTATTGTTTTCAGAATTTCTTATGTATTTTTGTTTTTCAACCTTTGTTTTTTCATTGGAAATTGTCACTGACCACTTTTCTACCATAATTAGCACAAAATTAATCAATGAAAGTGATTAATTGTAAAAATAATCAGGTTTTTATGACTTTCATGACAGAGCACTGTTTTCCATAGGAAATGTACACAAAATCACAAAATTGTGCCCGTTTTGGGGCGACATTCCGTTACAAAAATGGGCGTGGCGTGGCGTGGCGTGGCGTGGAACGTTGCAAATTTGGTCTCAAAAGTTGCACGAGACTTGAACGAAGAAAGTCAAGAAGCCTCGCGACGAGGCCTTCTCGCGTTACAGAATTATAGCGCGAAACGGCGAGGGGGGGGGGCGGATTCCAAAATCCCCCCCCGGCCCTTTTAGGGTTAAAGGGTGAGGGCAAAGCTTGTGATTTCCTCACTCCTTCTCTTCTAATGTATGTTTTATGGCTAAACAGATGATGGATAAAAATGTTTTGAAATAAAACCTATGTACACCATACATTCTAAAGTAACAAATAATCTGTGCTTTAGAACCATGACAAACTTTGCAAGAATTTCATCTCAAACTGAAAGGATAATCTCTGCTAGCTGAGAGAAGACACCAAATGGAGGCTAAGAAAACATCCATACCTCTCCTTCCTCAGTCATCTTCCATACAAAGGACATCGTCAGTCTTTCCTCATCAGGGTTCAGACTACACAGCTCCTCACAAAGCAGTCTGGGTAGCATGGGAATCACCTGTGCAGAGAATGAATTCATTTCAACTCATTGAAGACTAGTATTGAGTAACTGTGGCAGGTCTCTATGGGAAACGTTTGTTACAGTAAAATCAGCTTGTCCTCAACAGGTATTAAAGAGATTCAGAGCAACACTCCTTGCCAAGTCCACCATGGCAACAGTAATTCATCAGAGTAATTATGACATTTACAGTCATCCAAATTCAACTTCTTTTTTACAACTAAAAGAAAAAGAAGATGAATATCACTTTCAATATTGCTCTCCATCATCTTTTCATAATTGATTTGGACATCTCCAAATTGTCTTCATTCAAAAGCCATTAAAAGGTAAGATATCAATCAATTGCAGTCACAAGCTAACAAGTGGGATAGAATTACCCATTGATTTGCCTTTATCCAATGATAACACACCTGATTCCAATACTGTGAAAGTGGTAATTTTCATGGCGTGAAAATCTTGCACATTAAGTATGGCCTAAAATTAGCATGAAAAATAAAGCATGCAGATCTTTTGCTGGTTATACGTAGTTAAATTCTACACTGGATATCTCTGATTTCGCAAAATTAAAAACATGCAAAAATCATTTTACCCAACCGAGCGCGAATAATTACTTGCGCAAAGTAGTTTTATTTCATTGTACTGTTCATACCACTGAGTAGTCATCTAAAAGATTAACAAATGATAACCTTCTCTGACCTTTTGGACCAAGTAGACACTGGTGGCCCGGTGACTGGCAACCTTATCCAGAGCAGTGTCTTCCTTCACAAAGTAGCTCACATCAGCAATATGCACTCCTACTTCAAAGATGCCTGTCACATAATGGAAAATAACACATGGTTGCATTGAGTGATACATGCATGCATACATACATACATACATACATACATACATACAGATAGACAGACATAACTGTTTGCCCTGAATGGTAGACTGGTCTACATAGAACCATGAATCCACGCACCCATGTACATTTTGCTTATATGCACCCGTCCCCCCCCCCCCCCCCCCCTCCCCTCCCCTTTCATGACTGCCAATATTAACTGATCTTTTTCATGCCTGGGAGGCTGGGAGAACTCACAGATGAAAGGCTGCTAACCAGTTCATTAAATATTGTCCAGGAATTGAGGAAGACTATGCAAATTTTTATTTATTTCTATCACATCAAGATGTCTGCTATAATTGCAAATCTACTCACCATCGCCCAGTGGTTTGCAATGCAGTGCATCATCCAAGTCTCTGGCTGTTGTTGGGTCTATGGTAAAGATACACTCAGACCGGAAGTCACGTCTCTGGGTTAGTTCCTCAGGTGGTATGTTCCAGGGTCGCTCCTGAGGGAGATCTTCCAGAACCTGTCATAGCACAGATCAGATTTAAAGTATGAGGTAGGGAAATTATGATGTTTAGTTTACACTGATTGATACCTGGTAAGAATTCTGTTCATCTGATTGGATGTGCACCAATAGACAAGACAGACAGACAGACAGACAGATGACTACATCTCATCACTACAGAATGTCAACTTCTGCAGAAAAAAAAAAATAAACAAAGAGATTAATATATTATGCTGTGTAGACATAAAAACAACATATTTTGATTTAAACATATGGGGAAACAGAACATAAAAGGCATGCTTTACAAGTTGTATAACATTTTAGAGAAATAATATCCCAAACTGCAAAACTATATAATATATATATATAGGAGATAAAGAAAAGACATACAGTATGTAAAAGAACAACTAGACAGCAGATCTAGAGAAAACTTGCTCCGATGTACAGAGAACATCCTTCAGGCATTTTGCATATCAAACAATCAGATATCAAACATGCTTCTTAACATGACACTCTGTGATACTTACTTCAGATTCACATTGTACCGTGTTAGACACTTACATGTATCTTGAGGTCCCTATAAGAAACATAATGGCCTGTATAACTGTCCTTTAAACTGTCTTAAACTTCAGAGAACTCTCATTCCATTTTGTTCAGATTTCAGCTATGTCATACATGACAACTTCGTCTGTTGAGAATGAGAAGGGCGTTAAGTTGTCCCGAACACTATGGGTTTAGAGGCAACTTAACGCCCTTATCATTCTCAACCGACGACTTTCTCCTTAATGATAATTTTCTCATCAACGGGAGCTACTCCTATCAGTTGCAACTGTTAATTCTTTTTTTTTTCTTTTTTTCTTTTTTTTTTTTGGGGGGGGGAGTATCAGTGTAAGACAGTGCTTTATGCTGATAAATGTTTGCTAAGTTATTGCAGCAAAAACCAGAAGAAATTATCAAGTTGATATCCTAACATACCTCAGCAGAGAAGTCAGAGTAGTCAATACCATGTTCAATCAGCATAGCAGTTGTTTCAGCTTCCACATCTCCTACCTGGCCAAGGCTGTGGTACAGGTGTCTGTAAGGAAAATAAATGACCACAGCATCTTTCAACCAAATACTCTCAAATAAAAAATGCTGAAGAATTATATTGCTGCATCTAAAACGAGGGTTAAAGAGAAAAGAAAAAAAGAGGAGGAAGAGGAGGAGGAGGAAGAGGAGGAGGAAGAGCAGGAGGAAGAGGAGGAGGAAGAGGAGGAAGGAAGAGGAGGAGGAAGAGGAGGAAGAGGAGGAGGTGGTGGAGGAGGAGAAGGAAGAGGAAGTGGAGGAGGAGGATGAGGAGGTGGAGGAGGAGACGGTAGAAGTATTAGTGGTGGTGAAAGTGATGGTGGTGCCAGTGGTAGTGGACACCGCTGACTTACCCTTTGGCAAACGGGGATTGTGGCGGCCAGTCAATGATGTGTGCAATGAAGAGAGTGTTGGCGTAGTCCTGTGGTCTTTGAAGGAAGTTTGGCGGACAGTCCTTCTTTGGAATATGAATCCTAGGAACACGGTGGTCAGTTGGTGCAAACAAGACATCGGTACTGTTCTGTGTTTCACACACACCACACACACGCACAAAAAGAAGAATTGAGTTTAGGAAATCACTTGAGTCAATGTCTGATTTGATTCAAATAATGCATACATGTACATTTGTCAGATTTGTCAGATTCTCCTCACAATGCAAAAATATCAATGTCAGGAGATTGAGTGCAAATGATTTCTGATTTTTTTTTCCCCTTGTCATATCTCAATATCTTATATACAGATGAATGTTTTTATTTTTGTTTTTCTTTCTTTGTTTTTTTAACCCATGACGAATTGGGGTACTCTTGAATGCCAGACTTGAACCCAGCAGTAATTTGGGTCGAAGGAGAATATTTCTTGAATTCAATAGAGACAAAGATATACATATACTTATAGTTATTACTGATACATGATAAACACATATAATAAGCATAGATGGAAGATAGATAGAGAAGTGTGCTGGGTTTAGTGCCATGACACTAATAACAAATAGTGGTTGATGGCTGAGTTGAGAGAGTACTTACTGGGCCTGAGGCTGGCTTGAGGAACCCACTAGCAGCTCTAGAGTGTTTGTACTCACAGATATAAACCACTCGTCCTGTCTTAGGTTGCATCCTGGGGTCATTTCTACTACTCAAACCAAGTTTCTGTGGAGAGAGTATTACAGTCATAATATCCCACATCAAACTTAATGCCATTCAGATTCTGATTACCAAGGTATACTCAATGTGCAAACCAATCAAAGTTATCAATACAACACACATTCTCCATCCCTTTTGAACCACAGCTGATTAGTGCTTGTCCACATGGTTTTCTCTGTTTTTGTTGTTATGTCCATATCTTATTTTAGGCCAATAGCTTTCATACACAGGCAGACTACAGGAATTACTTGCATATCATTCAGCATATTCTCATCCCGGCCACTCTTTTTAACACCCAAGATAATGTCAGTCAAATAGGATCCATTTTAGTTTTAGAATCTATGAAAAGATATTGATTCCTTGTAATGAGTGAAGTTAGTCTGTCAAGACAAGCAGACATGTATTCCTGCTAGAGCCGAACTTGTAGACATTCACAATCAAATGTATACACACTCACAAAAACAGTAATACAACTTAACATGGAATTTCTACAGGAGCCAAAGAAAAATATTAAATACAAAAGAGGTTCAGTGCATTGGGACCAAGAAGTATCTAACTCTATGCCTTGACCTGCAGTTTGACATAAATTGACACATATTTTCCAGCTGAGAAATGTACAGTGCAGACTTCTACTAAGCCTAAACAATCAGAAACCTGTGCAGAGAGAACACACTACCACACCATACCTGTGGAGTACCCCCTCCTGTACTGGTAGAGGATCCCCGAAGATGGCTGGATGTGTGCGGGGTGTCTTCAACCACCTCACTACTTGAAGAGACTTCAGATCTACGATCATTTACAGACATAAAGAAAGAGTGAGGAGGGCATTAATCAGACATGACATGAATTGATCCCAACACCCTCTGTTAGCACCCTCGTGTGAAATCATTCAAAGCTAGCCATTTTTCTGTCCCTATCATATATAAAAGAGTCATCAAGGTCTTTCAAATTTGTTTACAGGAACAGCAATGCTTACTACTTGAGTTGCTGACAAGTTGCATATCAGCTCCAGAGTCAGTGTAACACGTTCAAAATATGAATACCGTTTTAGACAAACATCAACGAGAACTAGAATATTGGATTAAACTTTGACACAAGCCATTGGTGATGCATACTGTCACCTATAGGTTGGAAGCCTAATGACAACAGATTAAAACAGCTTCACAAACTGGACCTCCGATACAAACCTTGCATCTGACCACTCCCGACGACTCAGGTCCCCAACCTTGTCCTGCTCCTCTCCAGATGTTGCCGAAACGTCAGCGAACCCAAAAGCTGCCTCTGAGTCGTTGAGATGGAGGCTGTTGAGGTTGTCTGATAGTTCCATCTCATTCAGGCTACTGGTATCAAAGTCACCTGAAAGCAACAAAAAAACAATATTCTGCAAATGTACATTGACCCTAGACCCTGATCTTTAACCTTTCTCCTCTCTCATGTCACGTAAATGATTGGCTCTTCATTTTTCCTTTCTATCGAATCATATTTCTTTTTTACATTCCAAGATAAAGTTACTGCTAAAAAACAACATATTCAGCATAAGTACGCAGCATAAGTATGCAGGCTCTCATGCGCCGAGAGTATCATTAATGATAGATACGGCGCATTATAAATGTACTTTATTATCATTATTATTATCATAAGTTCAGTGACCTCTGACCTTTGACCTTGAGTGATTGTAAACTCATGTTGTATACCTGGGCCAAGGTGAGGGGGTAAAATATCAATCGAGTAGTTTATGTTAAAGCATGATAAAATGATCTGGGAGAGATAGATGGACAAACAAACAAACAAACAAACAGACGGACAACCCACAAACGTAATGCCTCTGATGCCTTTTGAGTGTAGGTATACAGACAAAAAGAAAGATGAGAGTAAAAGAGAGAAAGAGAGGGAAAGAGAGACAGAGAGGGAAACAAAATATGAATTACATCCTTCATTATCTTACCTTGGCTACCAAAGAAGTACCTCCCACCAACTTTCTTTGGTGTGGATGACCCCGGGGTTGCTGAGCCAGGCCTGTCTGGACTCTCAGAAACAGCAATGACAGGTTGGTTTGCAAGCAGCTTCCTTGGGGTACTTGTCTTCTGGGATTTAGGAGTCTGCAATTAGGAGATTAAATCATGTGGCTTCATCAACAAGAATGCCTTTACAAGAAACATTCATAACTCCTTGAAATCACTATTCTTAGCCACTGAACTCCACAAAGGCATTTATGCTACAGAGTAGGAACACACCTCACCTCTATTAAAGGGAAGATAAACCCCAAGAACAATGTGGATTGAGTGAAAGCAGCAACATTAATAGAACACATCAGTGAAAGTTTGAAGAAAATCGGACAATCGATGCAAAAGTTATGAATTTTTAAAGTTTTGGTGTTGGAACCGCTGGATGAGGAGACTACTAGAGGTTATGACGTATGAGTGGACTACAATATCAAGAAAATATAAAGAAAATACTACAAAAATCCATTTTTCATGAAAATTACAAATTCCATCAACTTGATATTGACATATGTTAAGGGTAGCAATTATTCCCCCTGCTTTCTGAAAGCGGTTGGTCCACTGCTCTTTCATAATTCTAGAAAAGTGAATTTTTGTTGAATATCCTTTATATTTTCTTCGCATTGTTGTCCACTCATACGTCATATCCTCTAGTAGTGTCCTCATCCAGCGGTTCCAACACCAAAACTTTAAAAATTCAAAACTTTTGCATCGATTGTCCGATTTTTCTCAAACTTACACTGATGTGTTCTACTAATGTTGCTGCTTTCACTCAATCCACATTGCTCTTTGGGTTTACCTTCCCTTTAAGATGTCCTACTAACATGAAATAAACTGTATGGAGCACTTGTCACTAGCAACTGGGAGAACATAATGCTAATGTACATGCATACATTGTTACTAGTTATTACCCAAGCTCAATTCTTGACATACATAAGTATCCAACGAGACCAACCTATTGACATGACTAATTACATAACCATCTATCTGTAACTATTACTATGCTTATCTAATACACAAACTAATGTCACCATGCAGACTTAGTACACTATCATTTCTTTATTAAAATAATATACAGAGACACCCACAAAAATATCCAGTGACCAACTAATCGCTCAATCTACGTTGATACCACTTCACTTCTTTACAGTACTTCTCAGTGTTTTACTTCCTTGTATTTATTAATATCTAATTTGTCTATGAAGCTCATGTTCCCAGGGTCTTTTACCTCTCTCTCTCTTCTTACATTTTCCCTGGGAGTCAATGCAGCGGTTTTTTATTTTTCATGGTGGAATATTACAATTGTGTATATATATCATAAACAGGCTTTCGTATGTACATGTTTTTACTTACCATGACTATTTGTCCCGACAAGATCTGAACAGCGACCACATCGCCATGGAGAGCTCTATTCCTGGCATGGACTCCATCAATAAAGATATCTGTGCCACCATCCTGTGGGTCAAAGGTCACATGGCGGGAACAATCAGTGATAAATTATTTGGGTGTATGTATTGCGTGTGTGTGTGGTTTATGGTTTGACTTGTGCTTTATATACATGAATATACACACTAAATTTTAAACACAATGCTTAAATGGACAAGTGTGTATTTGATATTAAAGTCAATAACCCAAAATCAAGAAAACAATTAAATACTCGTATGCATCAATCATCAATCACACTACCTACTTTTCTAGTCCCATGTCAGTATCAAGGTCACTTCATACCATATGTTTATCAATCTCACGCTACATAACATGTGTGTATCAACCTCACTACATATCATGACAGTATCAAGAGTACTAAGAGTACATCACTTAGAAAAGTAATGTGATCAATGACTACGTAATGAGCATTTACTGGTTACACAAATTTTGCAAACAGCTTTTAACAGTAAATAATGTTAGGTGAAGTAATGAGATTGTGAGCACAATTCATCTGCATGCGTAGGGTACCATGACCTTGGCAAATGCTATATATCCACAAAGTCTAGTCTTCTCATCAAAAAGTAATAAATGTTGGGCAAACATCAATATCTCAGCATGAAATAATCAGTCATCTCATGTGATACCAAGACCTTATATGCAAATTCAGTTTGGGTACTGTTTTTTTATAACAATTTCCAACTGGAGGCTTCAAGTATGCCAAACAAAAGATAATTTATGCACTGACATAGCAATGCACCTGGCTCATTGCATAACCTGTTGAAAGTACTTTTGTTCTTCTTTGGAAGCCCCCTAGTTATGACTGTCACAAGTTATAATGCTCCGAAGTCAGATTCATCTGAACTGCCTGCCATCAGTAACATCATCAGAACATAACCTACACACTTCCGAGTGAGAAAGCAAATATATGTCTGGCACCAAACTTACCGGCGAGTCAATATAAGCCTCTTCAAAGTTCTTTGGGTTGATGCGGAGAACTCCTTTGATGACTTTCTCGTGTTTAATGGCCTTGGAGACATCCTCCTCAGTCCAGTGCTTCTCAAAGTGCTAAAAATCAGAAATAAAACATTGATGGACGAACAGATGCAGCATTTGAAAGAAGTTGGACGAGTAAACATCATCCCTCAAAAAAGATCTTTGCCTTCTTATACAGTTATTAATCTATATATGAAAAATAACTGACACTAAAAATCACACCTGGGCACCATTTAAGGAACGCTGTCAGCCCTGACAAGATGTCCATCTTTGACAATACATACCTGCCAACCCTGAGACTTAATGAATCTGAGCAAACAAAGAAAAATTATTCAAAAATCTGAACTTTCATATATTTCATATACTTTTAATTACAGATATTTCCAAAAAATCAGAACACACTGAAATTAATGAGTTTTCTTTCAGTGAACAAGGAAAAGTAGAAATTACGCGGTGCGTAATATATGTCCCCGCCGGAAGTAGCATTTTGTAACAAAATGTGCAATATAGGTAAGAAATCAAGGTCAAAGGTCAAAGACGTCAAAGGTCAAAATTCTGTGTAGAAGTTTTGAAGCCCTCACCTAGTGCCATCACATAAAGCAAATGGAATCGAAATTGGGTTAGAAATGGCGAAGGAGTAGCATTTTGTAGCCAATGTACAATATAGGTCAAAAATCAAGGTCAAAGGTCAAAGAAGACAAAAGTCAAAATTCTGTGTAGAAGTTCTGAAGCCCTCAACTAGTGCTATCACATAAAGCAAACGGAATCGAAATCGGGTTAGAAATGGCGAAGGAGTAGCATTTTGTAGCAAAATGCACAATATAGGTCAAAAATCAAGGTCAAAGGTCAAAATTCTGTGTAGAAGTTTTGAAGCCCTCAACTAGTGCCATCATATAAAGCAAACGGAATCGAAATCGGGTTAGAAATGGTGAAGGAGTAGCATTTTGTAGCAAAATGTACAATATAGGTAAAAAATCAAGGTCAAAGGTCAAAGAAGTCAAAGGTCAAACTTCTGTGTAGAAGTTTTGAAGCCCTCACCTAGTGCCATCACATAAAGCAAACGGAATCGAAATCGGGTTAGAAATGGCGAAGGAGTAGCATTTTGTAGCAAAATGTACAATATAGGTCAAAGGTCAAGGTCAAAGGTCACAACTGAAATTCTGTGTAGAAGTTTTAAAGCTCCCATGTAGTGCTATCATATAAAGCAAACAGAATCAAAATTGGCTCATAAATGACAGAGAAGTAGCAAATTGAACATTTTGATCACACACGGACGCACACACGGACGGACGCACGGACGGACGCACGGACGGACAGACACACACACGTACGGAGCCCGTTTCATAGTCCCCTGCTCGAACTCGTTCGGCGGGGACAAAAATCTGAATATTCAGATTAAAACTAAACAGTTGGCAGGTGTGTAACCGCCACATTAACAGTCAATGACCAGAGCTTCTCAGCCAATTAAAAACTAAGGATTTAACTGGAATTGTCAGAGACAGACAACTTGTCAAGGCTGACAACTTTCATGAATTGGTGCCCTACTAAGGATCTAGAAAACATTCTACAGTTAGGTATTTCCTCAGTCTGTAAGTGGTTGATACTGCATAGACAATCTTTTATGTTACACCAAGAAAATGATATGGTAAATAATACCACTTAATTCTTTATTGAGGAAAAAGCACACATAATATTACCATTGCAATAATTTCTAATATGAGAGCATGTCTAAAAATCAATTCGATCAAATGGAAAAACTTCTGCTGCTTTCAACAGACAGTTTGGTTCATATATAGCACAAGTTTGGAATTCATTTTGTTACACTATCAGTGCTATCTGTCTACTGAACACACTAACAGTAGCATAACTTAAGGTTTAATAAGCTAGTGTAAAGAATTTTGGGTGTAAGATTATATTGAATTTCTAAATGCATTGCATGGCAATGAGGCTGGGAAATATCTAAATTGACTGATGACTTGACGCTACTTACGCCCTATTCACAAAATGCTAAGTTTACAAAAGACTTCCACATACAGTGACACAACATTAGATAGATTTAGGTCAGATAGATTTATGTTAAGTTTGATGTGAGGATTAGAATTCGGGTTAGGGCTATGTTTTGGGGAAATTTATGTTTGACTTGGCATGCAGATGTTATATGGGAGCAATTGTCACAGGAGCAAATGTCATGGAACCCCACACACAGCTGCTAAAATGTTGCACAAACTCACATCTTGCCTCCGAAACATCAATTTGCCTGTAATGTGCCTTACCTTGAATGGCTGTCTCTTGGGCGTGGTACTTGCCGATTCATTGGCCTGGCCAGCAGCTTCTTTCTTTCCTTGTTTCTTCTCTTTTCCTCCATTCTTTCCTTTCTTCTGTCTATCCTTGCTGCTTGCTTCCTTCTTTCCTTGAGTGTAGGTGGGTGTCTCCCCTGGACCAGAGTCAGTGGACTGTGAGAATACAAATAAAAACAAGAGAATGAATTCTGCTTGAAAATCAAAAGGAAGGTTTCCCAAATTCAAGACTACAATCATATCAACAAAGATCAGACTAACACCGACACTTGGGTATTAAAAGCTGCTTGACTTCGTACATTGCATTTCAATTGCAATTCAAAGATTGGTAGTTTTGCAATATCATGTGAGAGTAGTTTTAACAAATGAGTATGGCTCCATATGTGACACTTTCAAGAATAAATATGGAATTTTGTCACATTGCGACTGATAATTTTCGTCTACCAGAATCAATGCCTGATGATCTGTACCTTTATAAACGTGACTAATGGGATGACCATTTGCAAACTGTGGACTTTAATAGCCTTTATAGTGCATTTGCCAATACTTGACCTTTACAAAGCATCTGACTGGAGAGCATAGAGGATGGAGTGCATGAAAGAGTTTCTCAGACTCACCCCATGTCTCATGTAATTCTCCAGTCCACTGGAGTCTTGTCGCTCCAGACCTCCCTGGTTGGAGCCGCTGTGTTCCTGGGGGATGGCCGTTGCCGATCCTCTTCTCATCTTGGTCACCAGGCTGCCGTCCCCTACCCCCTTCTGTCCATCTCTGGGGAAGGTACTAGGGAACTTTCCTTTCTGTCTGCTGTCATCTCGTAGCTTGGTGCCCAAGGGACTGCTGCCCCCTCCCAGCTTGGGTCGAAATCTTCCAGACTCTGGCTTACGCACCATCAAGCCTCTGTGAGAATGGAGCAGCAACAAGAAAATTCTTTCAGATTTCACCGAAGGTCATGTGATTTGAGAGGAAGATAAATGAAATCACGATTTCTTTTTTCCTGTTTACAAAAAGTTTGCATGGTAATTTTGCAAGTCTTCACCAAGACTCACTAGCTCTATTTCTCTTTTCAAAATATCAATCCCTTTGATGCTTCCAGTGTCACACAACTTGTCAACTATATTTTTCCTATGAACACCCCTTGCCAGAATGTGTTTTGTTAAAGGGAAGATAAACCCCAAGAGTAATGTGGATTGAGTGAAAGCAGCAGCATTAGTAGAAAACATCAGTGAAAGTTTGAGGAAAATCGGACTATCGATGCAAAAGTTATGAATTTTTAAAGTTTTGATGTTGGAACCGCTGGATGAGGAGACTACTAGAGGTTATGACGTATGAGTGGACAACAATACCAAGAAAATATAAAGAAAATTCTGCAAAAATCCATTTTTCATGAAAATTACAAATTCCATCAACTAGATATTGACATATTTTCAGGGTAGCAATTATTCCCCCTGCTTTCTGAAAGCGGTTGGTCCATT
The DNA here is from genome assembly GCF_964275005.1 of Diadema setosum. Taxonomy (NCBI): domain Eukaryota; kingdom Metazoa; phylum Echinodermata; class Echinoidea; order Diadematoida; family Diadematidae; genus Diadema; species Diadema setosum. The sequence goes on along the minus strand of NC_092699.1, from coordinate 38,060,331 downwards.
GCTCTTTCATAATTCTAGAAAAGTGAATTTTTGTTGAATTTCTTTTATATTTTCTTTGTATTGTTGTCCACTCATACGTCATATCCTCTAGTAGTCTCCTCATCCAGCGGTTCTAACACCAAAACTTTAAAAATTCATAACTTTTGCATCGATTGTCCGATTTTCCTCAAACTTTCACTGATGTGTTCTACTAATGTTGCTGCTTTCACTCAATCCACATTGTTCTTTGGGTTTACCTTCCCTTTAAACATTTTCTCACCATTCATTTTGATTCCCCAAACACACACACATGCATGCACATACTCATACCAGTTGACTTTTGACAGTGAATGGCTATGCAGTAAAACTGACTTACAGCATACTCAAAAATATTGTACGTAAAACAAGGTTATCCCTATGCGACCTCACCCTACAAAGATCCACAGCACATTCCAGGAACTGTACAAAATTTGTAGCATGTAGCATCAGAGAGAATGTTGATCCCTCACACCTACATCCCCTCATTTGGTGGGTACTCAGAGCTCTGTCTACAGGAGGAACATGTTAAAGGCATCTCACTTGTAGCCTCTACCAGTGGCCAGTTCTGATAGTGAATAAAATAGTGTTCAATATTTGAGAGTGACATGCTTTCTACAAATAATGTAGCTGTGTTGACTGCTGTGGGAACCTGGGAAACCTGCAGGTCGATCTGTCCACGGGTGGACATAGTGTGACCCTGACTGACCACTCACCTACTACTCTTTCCTGGTGAGGGATCTCTGCCTCCCTTGACCCCTTTCTGGACAGCTAGCCCTGACTCCCCTGTCTGGTCACTCTGCTGACCCTGGACTGACCCTCCATCCTTTAAATCAAATTCTGCACAGCTGTCTTCATTCTCCAGGTAGTCCCCTTTCTTCCTTCGCCTCTTTCTCTGCGCAGATATAAATTTCGACACCAGAGAAAATATTGTCAAGCAACTCTTCCATCACTGAACATATTACTGTTGAGGTATGATAGTGATGGTGGTTGTGAAACTTGCATTTGTTGCAGTCAATAACGCCTTTCTATAAATGCAAAAGTCACAAGTGTAAACTATGCATTGACAGACCACTACATTACTGTGCATTTATTTATTTGTGAGCATAGAAGCATTTTAAAAAGCAGAAATCTCCCTCTTTGACATGGTCTACATTTAAGCCATGAATGTCTATGAAAGTGTTCAATACTTACAGACCTGATATTTACTCTTACTATTGGCATTTATCATCTACAGAGCTTATTGTGATAAACACAACAATTGGAATTTTATCACAAACTTCAGCATTATAGTCTGTATGTAAATAATCACATTTTGGTTTAAGAGTAGAGTTGTATCTTATACACACGCAGAACACAGTAATGTTTGTCTAGTTAATGTCTGGGTATGTTCCTGTCCACTGTATTATCATTCCTTTCAAGTCATGTTTTTGGTTAGTCCTTCAACTATGTCATGTACAACTGGCAAGTACTAGTGGCAAACCAGTAGACCAATTACAATTCATTTAATGTGCAGCATTCCCAAACAAACGCTTTTAATAGGACCGTGAAAATGGTGTTTGTCTTTTTCCCCGAGGCAAAAAACAAACAAACAAACAAACAAACACACGCACAATGGCACAAGGGAATATAATGTTGATGAAAAAAGCAAATAAAACATACAGTAAATTAATACAAATCTAAGGTGAGTCAGTGTAACACTTTCAATGTACCAATAACAAAGTTCTATCTGGTGTTTGATTCGAGGATACAGTACTATACCAGTGTTAAGAGATTGTTTTACCATTGTAGTGACCATAAAGTCAAAAGTATATTTCGCAAATTTGGCATTGATGAATCATGGCTTTACAAACAAAATGTGTGATAATAAGCACATTACACTTTAGAGTATCCTTGACCAACATGTAAAGTTTTGTATATCACTGAACCAAGGTGATCATGAACCCAAACGTGTAGGATCTAACCTGACGTTTCTTCTTCTTCCCCTCTCCATCAAGCTCTGTGTCAAGTTCCTCCATCCCAACTCTCTCACTCTCCTCCTCCGATGCAGAGTAGCTCGGATTCACTGAGATGTTGTCCAGCTCCAGTAAGGAGGACACTGATGTAGAAAGCTGGTCTTTGTTCATTTTGTCTGCTGGCATTGTTAAAAAAATAAATGAAAAAGAATTAACACACACTTGAAGAAGACCTAACATGCAATAGTAGAACTCACTGTACCTCTATGATAGCTAGTCAGTACATTGTTCCCACAATTTATGCTTTATCAGATGAAATTCTATACTGCTTACCATTCTGTGACTGCAACAGATTTCCTGACGACAGAGAATATTGATCGACAAATCAAACAGTAATTTTGAATAAAAGTTGTTGGTAAATATAATCATCCCTACACAACATGTCTAATGATGCATTTTCCAGTCTCAAACTGAAGTTTGAGACTTTATTCTAATAGCTGTAGGCCTTAATAACATACAATGTACATGACATGTACATGTATGTTAAATGTGAGTGTGCGTGCTACACAGAATGCAAGTAACTGCACATAGTAAACTGAATGCAACACTGACAATTCCTCCATTTGGCATTCTTTCAAGAGCTGTACAAACTGTACATAACTGAAAAGTGTCAAACTTTAGTTCACAGTAAAACTATAAGAGCACTTGCTCAGGGGACCCATTCGAGGACATCTTTTCCCCAAACCCATCCCCCATACCACATCTGGATGACTTTTTAGGCCGCCAAAATGTCGTATAATATGGCAACTGTCACAGGATACTATGAAATCCGACGAGAAATGAGGCTGGTATAGCACATTAAAGGAATATGACATGGCATCCTTTACAAGTTGGAACCATAAGGGCACTATCAATGAGATGGTACCTGGAATTACCCCCACAAACCTCAGGAGCAAGTGTGAATAAAATCCAAAAAGAAATGTGGCTGATAGAACATTAAACAAGAAATGTGACATGGCCTCCAAGTTGGAACACCGAGGGTGCTGTACGTCATCACAAAATGTTGTCTTACATGTAGAATGACCACCTATACACCTCCTTAGCAAGTCTGAATAAAATCTGTTAAATAACAATCACGTTATTGAATAAATAAGCATTTTTGCAAATTTTTATCTGATATTGACCTTTGATCCTGTAATTAAGATAGAACAGTGGGGGCAGCACTTACACATGTACCACTAGGGTTTAGGTGTCTAGACTTGACCATGATGATAAAGATAATGATAAAATGTGTAAGGACAGAACAAGCAAGGGCGCCATCACCAAAAACGATAATACACATAGGTATTCTTTGTTTTCGACTAACTTTTACCAATACATCACATGCCAACTTTGTAGATGATCTGTGAAGAAATGCAGCTAGTACAGTGCTCACAATAAAATCTTTGCAGTGGACGCAGCGGCAGCGGCATAACGAGCCCAAATCCATTGTATCCTTCGAACTCTGTTCAGGGGATATAATTTTAGTTTTGACAAGTGCTACATAACCCAACTCATAGCAATGACAAACACACATGCCTGCCGTTGTGTACCAATACGTGTGAAAGTATGTACACAGATGATTCCCTGCCTAGACAACTAGGCCCGAATTCACGAAGGTGGTACAAATGAAACCATGGTTTAAACCATGGACAAAAACCATGGAATGCCAAGTGTCGCATGGGATATTTCGCTACGAAATCAGTCATTTCGTCGATGAAATGATTATTTTGTAAAGAAATGACAACATTTTGTAACTAAATGAACATTTAGTTAACATTTCGTTAACGAAACAGTCATTTTGTCGACGAAATGACCAATTTCGTAACGAAATATTCCGTTTGACACTTGGCGCTCCATGGTTTTTGTCCATGGTTTAGACCATGGTTTCGTTTGTACCACCTTCGTGAATTCGGGCCCTAGGGTCTAAGTAAAGAATGACCCAAGACCATTGAGAGTCAAGCCACGAAATTATTTCAAAAGTAAAAATAGAGCACATCACACAGTAGGCATACTTAACCCGTTGACGGGCTGATTTTGCAACAACACACATTTCCCAAAGACACCTGCCTGAGCAATACTCAGGACTCATTTTCAACATAACAGGTTAACAACACATCAACAAAACTCATAATGTTAGTCAAGTGGGCCAGCTTAGCTAAAAAAAAAAAAAAAAAAAAAAAAAAACCAAAGTCAGGACAAAACGTTGTTATTGTAGGTCCTAAATCTACAATGTAGGGGCTACATTGTACATTACAGTCAAACAAGTTCATTTTACCTTTCCGCACATCAGGTCAGAAGTGGCCACATTATATGTCAACACAGACAGCAGTATTCTGTGCCTAACGTTAAGTAGAATCGAAGAGATTTGGAATTCCAGTCAGATTTAATCACCTGAAACAACGAAATTGGTAGAATTAAATGAAAAATACGTTTGTACACTCGACCTAATAATGTTAGACAAGATCTCGCTAGCCTAGTTTAATGCTGTTAGATATATCTCCCTGCTACTGAAGTCTCTCTGCTCCACTGGGTCTCTTCCTCCACTCCTGTACGAAGGAATGTACAAATCATTATGACATTGATCCATGCTACATTGCTAGCTTGGTTTATTTGTGGCTTTTGACTATGCCGACAAGATTGCACAATCCCCGCCCCACTTTTCATAACAATTACCATGATCATGATTACATAGGCCCCAGCGCGCATACGTTATTAAACATAAAACTAGTGTTGAGTCCGCATCCGGTTGCCGCTTTTGTTGTGATTGCATCAGAGTGTTGAAATCTCACTATTGTCGATAGACGATAGTTTAGTTTCCTCATCGAGGCCAGCAGGCGCAGGCCAGGTTCGTAGACCAAGGTAAACAACACGTCCGTCCATAGAACACGGTTGGGACTAGGTAGCAGCTTGCAATCGAATTAAATTGCCTCGAAATAAAGGCGGATGCTTTTTCTTCCTTTTCCTCTCGTATGTTTACGACTTACGCATCAAATAGTCTGTAAAGTGGTAAATGGAAATTTTTCGAAGCGATGCTTACTGATGTACAAAACCCAACATACCAACCTCTGTAATATTTCGCCAAGCCCTTGTACTTGAACTAACTGGATCCTCCACTTTGACTGCGCCTACCGTTCTCAAGCTCGGACTGTAAAAGTGTCCGGCAGCTAGCTACAGTCTGCATACACGGTGTGCATGCAGCGCAGTCTACAGTGTGGATGTTGGGTATCAATGAGATGATGACAACTGGGTGGTTCAAGGAGAACACGTTCTTTCATATCGTGTGTTTAGGTGTGTGTGTGTGTGTGTGTGCATAGTCCCTGTGTAACATTCGGGCCTATCATTCTCGTGCATTGTGCACCCTCCTTGCCCGACAGTCACATATTTTTGTCTGCTGCCCTCTTGCGAGCATTGAACATAGTTACTCCATTCCGAGCTGGCGAGGCCAATTCCTACTTTTTTTTTAATGTTATTTTACAGTAAGATTCTTTAGTCATAAGAAGTATCATCGTTACAGATGTGGTGCCCTTTAGTCTATTCATCTATAAGGATGTAATTCACTTCACTTGTCTTTGGAATTCAAGTTTGATGTTTATTTTCCACTTCGCTTAAAAAACATAAAATCAATGCAAGATTTCATCAAAGGAACCATTCTATGCCCCCATTGTACCGTGTCCTGCAATATCCTTCTTGGAATGAAAGAAAATATTCCTCTCGTCAAGAAAATCTGTGGCACCTTGGCTTTAAAGTTAGGTCTGTAAAAACAATCCCATAGCAGGGGCGGATCCAGGAATTCAGTAAAGAGGGAGCGTCTTCACAAAATTCAAGGGGGCGCATGCACCCCACCCCCATTTTTTCTTCTTATTTCTTTTGTTTTCACAAAGAAAAAAGGGGGCGCGCACCTGGTGCACCCCGCCTGGATCTGCCACTGCATAGAAAGTACAGAATCCCTTATTTTTAACAACATTTTAATACAATCATTTACAAAGTCATGTCAAATTATGGATGAATCAATACTATAATCGTAAAATGCACAATAAAGTTAATGAAGTGTTGGAAAAAATTGATTAAGCTACAACTGTATTAAAAAAACAAGCTTGTAGTTTAACTCTTACATAATGTACATTTGCATACAAATTTCCATATTTTTTATTAATTTCTTATTCCTGAGTAACTGATCTTCTCATTGAACACATCATAATCACTTTATTCTCTACATTGCAGAAATAATGAAAACATATGCATTGTACCGACTTTGTTATATATGGAACAAATTACTCCTATGCATGTTGATAAATGCTGTGTGATGCTAATGTATTAGTATCTTTTCTGCCACCAGAGTGTTTCATTATGGGATGATCATGTAGTCAGAGTTAATTTACCAGGTCTGTTGAGGATTCATAAAAATAGTCTTGAAGAATTAATTCCAAAAGTGCTGATTTAGCAGCCAATCTGTTTATTAAATCAACTGGACTTGAACTAAGAATTTGTGCATAGGAACCAGAATCACTAGAGTCTGCATAAAGTTCAGTTCCCATCACTTTAGCTCCAAGATGCTACAGTACAAGCATTCACCTTGTTTTTTTTTTTTTTTTTTTTTTTTGGGGGGGGGGATCCCACAAGACTATCTGATCAATCTTGAAAGAAAAGGCATTTTTATTGCAGCAGGGATGATAAAAGAATTTCCACCCAAAGCTTTCTTCAACGACGAAATGCCATGAAAAAAGAAAAAAAAAAAGAGTGAGGAAGGATACACTTAATTCATTTTTATTTTCTGCAACAACCATTGTATTGATTTCTTCTTTGTTCATAAATACAGTATGCCTTAATGTTTCTTTGATTCATACGTCTTACAGACTGATACTGTTATGAAATTGATAATTTTTATACTGATTTATATGTTAAACTCTCCTTTTTTTTATTTTGCATACCCTGTATCACTTTGTTTTCATTTGCTAATTTATTTGGGAAAAAAATGCAGAAATAAACCAAAGCAAACCACAGTAAAATTTTTTATTTCTCAGATGTTCTTTGTAGTGTATCAAGCATAATTATGCTGTTCTTTGAATGATTGTCATTTGCATCTATGTCTTGAAATACTGGTGGAAGGCTCATTATTTCCACATTTGCATTTTGTGGAACATACAACATTCAATTCAATTCAGTCATTTAAACCATAATAACAACTATTGGCACTTTCTGTCTCAATCATAATCTTAGATTTTTGTTTCCAAAAGGAATGGTATATATGTATATATATGTATATATATATATATATATATATATATATATATATATATATATATATATATATATATATGTATATATATGTATATATGTATATATATATATATATATATATATATATATATATATATATATATATATATATATATATATATATATATATATATATATATATATATATATATATATATATACATACACAGTATATATGGTTTCTGTCAAATGCTCTGTCTGATGTGGTATGGTTTGCCCTTTTTTTCTTTTTTTACTCATGACAAGGATAATTTCTGACTTTTGTGAACTCAGACATTGTGCCCAGTGTGCTGGATAATTTGTTTGAGAGAGAGAAACCAAATATCTACTAGGAAAATTTCATCTTGCACCTGTTCAAATCTTTTCGACCTGGATTGGTTAAATACATTTTTGAAACACTTTTATTTCATTTTACATACAACACGAATAATATACAGAGAATAACAAGAAAAGTATTCGAACATAGTGGGAAACAATTTAATTCAGTTTGGAATCACTGTCTGTACTTCAAAATGTGACCTGAAAAATTTCTGCACAATTACTTTGATGCAGAGATTTGAACAATCAGACTTATCTGAAGCTTGGGATAACACAAACAAAAATATTATTTCTTTAGAAGAAAACAAAAATGGCACAAGCACACTGAATCCTGTCAGCAACCTTCTAAAGATTATTGCAAATTTGAACATAAATCTATAGCATAGGTAGGACCTACTTTTGTATTTAGAAAAGTAGTCTTCACTGTTCATGAAAGAAATTAAGAACACATGTAAACACACGTGCACATGCATGATGAAAAAAAAAATCAGCAAAAGTTCAGCAAATGATCATATCAACCTCTTTCTTTACTTTACTTCTCTTCCTGCTTGGTGCTTGATACATTACTGCCACCCTGCTGCCACATACTTCAAGATCCTAATTCAGAAATTGTTTCTTAGAATAGTAGTGGATCACTGGAAAATTCAGTATTTCACACAATTTGATGCTGTAAGAAAGGGAATCATTATTATTATAATCTGAAACCTTCAAACCTTTGTACATTCTTGCTGACTTATATAGACCCTAAGACAAACTTGTGGACCATTCTGAACATCAACTGACTTTTCACCAACCATTTCACTACACTGAGAAGTTACATACAAACATTCACGTCTTTGCAGCAACCTAATCTTAATGAAAACTCTACCATCAGCACAGTAGACCTTCAAAACATACTCACACACAATTGACCATTTATCTCCCACATCAACATTAACATCTGCAACAACATCAATTTCCCGAAGCTCCTGGATCAATGGATGTGATCTTTTTCTAAGGGTTGCGGGGTGTTAACTTGGTATAAGTACATTCACCCTTTATCAATTGATACATTTCTCATGAATAGAGTTGACCACATATCCATGATGTAACAGAACTCGCCCTCACACAACAATGCTTGCTACTTGTCTTCGCATCAGAATCATATGTGTCACAAACCAAAGAAATACCAGGTACTCATAGAATGTCTACAAGCTTTAGCTGAATGTATGGCTGGACATGGGGTGAAGGGTCATTGGGGTGAAAGATCATTGTAAGTGGTACTCTGCTTGGTTGACATCTAAGCAACATGTTTATTGTCAATTACACAAAAGGTGAATGATTTTCACTTTGGAAGATACTAGTAGCTAATATATACCTACGTTTAACAAGCTTGCTTTGAAGTAGGTTCCATCATATTTCTTTAGAATTTATACATAGAGCCAACCTACAAAGATTGACTGCCATGTTTTATATGTTTACATTGATTTACTGTGCATCCAAGCCAAAATTATGATTCACTTCATTTTATCACATTTGATGTACATTCCTTCCTTGAGAAATATGAAAATGAATTGAATTGAATTGAATTGAATATATAAATTTCAGATTGTGCATAATGGTAGGGTATCAGTAGTTCTTGGCTTGTAATTACAATTAAGTTGGCTTCAACGAAAATTCATCACTTTTTCTTTTATAATTGTCACCTGTTAACAATCTATACAGCTCTTTCAGATTCAAAAAATGCAGCTGAGAGGCAAACAACTCTCTGAAAGTAGTAGAAGCCATTTCAGCAGGGAAAGAGAACACAGGCAATTATCCTTGTCTGTGACAAGACACCAAATCTACACCATTGTACAAGAGAATAAAAAAAGGGGGGGGGGGGGTTAAAGCCTAAACCATACTGGCAAACCATGATTTCTACAGTAATTCATCTCCAACAGGACATTCATGCATGTAAGGCTGTTAAAATCTTTTAAAAACATCAGTTTTGAGTCAACTGCTAACCCGTTAAGGACAGACTTATTTTGCAACAACACGCATTTCACAAAGACACCCGCCCGAGTATACTCCAGGACTCGTCCTCAACAGGTTAAACAAAATATGGCTAATGAGATGGCGAGAGAGAGAGAGAGAGAGAGAGAGAGAGAGAGCAAGAGGATAGTGGTGTTGTTCAGACCTCATGACAGATAAATACACTCTAGTCAGTTTTTTGCCATTTATCAACATTAAGCCTTGTGTCCACTTTGAAGTTTACTTGCTGAGATAAGTAATAGACTTTTCCATAATGTCCTGTTGTTGGTCAGAGGTATACAACATGGTTAACGGCAAAATCTTCTCTTCTGTCACATATTCAGTATCATATAATTACACACTATTCATGTCAACAAAACACAATACAGTTTCAAATATCAAAATTATTAAAAGTACCAGCCAAATTGGAGCCGACTGACTGTTTTTTGCAGCATTAAACTTTTGTGAATTCCCACCCATGAAAAAAATTATGAGTAAACTACATAATTGTATAGACAAAAACTTTCACATGCATTTTACTTTTGGGAATTGTGACTCCTCGTGAGATTCCTAATAGTTTCATGCACGTGAACATTTCTGGTTGCACAGTATTTCATATTGGCATCACTGTGCTCCTCCCATATAAAGATGTCAATTTCAATGTAAATGTCTTCTGGAAGGAATTATACCAGAAAGAAAAGGAGGGCTGACAGTTCAAAATGATTTTCATCCCACAGAAGACAAGCATCATAACAAATGGTTACCAGTAAGGATAGATGGGACATTGTACGTTGCGCATGAAAACATCCAAATATTTAGCGCCAGAGCTCACGCAACATGGTTAAAATAATTCCACATCATTAAAGGCGTATCATATTTGGCATTCAACTCTGCTTATTACACCAATATCAACGATCTCATAACTCCAAGGGCTGTATCATCCTGTCATTTTCACTTACCTATAAAACAGATAAACGTCCTCGTATTTGTAACTTTGCCAGCTCTTGTAACTTTCTTGACTTAGTTAAACTTACCAGTCAATTCCAATGACACTTACTTGCAAAAAAACGAAACCAACAGACAAAAGGTTTCTCTTTCATTAAAAAAAAAAAAAGAACTGAAATGAAAGAGTCAACAAAGCAGCACTATTACTTGAAGACAAAATAAATGAAACAGCCATTACATAGGACAATTTATAACTTTAAATTTGAAAAGAACATCTTTACAAAAATCATAATAATCACTCATGATAAGTTATGTCACACGGCACAATTGCATTCATAAAGTTTCAAGTCCATGTCTTCAGAAATTCCTGCAGTTTTGCTCAACTGTGGTTGGTATATCATCTCCAAACATATGGAAATCGATATCAACAGGATTGTCCAATCACTATTACAAAAATCAGAAATCTTGAATTCATGCTTGATCATGCTCTGGCCTCAGTTACATTTCAAGTTATCTCAACATTTTCCACTTTTTTTTAACTGGTGATTAATGTGACACAAATGTTCAGGCAAGGAAGACCAAAGATTTGACCATTTCAAATCAAATAGGTTTAAAAAGAAAATCATGTACTGGATACAAACACTAAATTTCAAATTAAAAAGATACTTTAAAAAAAAATCACATACAAGAAACAAACAATTGCATTCCTACTGTCAACATTGGTTTGACCTCTATAATGACAACTATGATCTATACCAGAGGTGACACATTTATCCTCCTATTACGTAATAATCAACCATCTTGTGAAATTGAATCAAATGCACTCTGCCATTAACTATCAAATCAGCTTTCTCCTTTAGATTCAATGAGTGCATCCTCCACCTACATGGATTCTAGACTACCCCCAACAACAACAACAAAAATAAAGAATGAAATGATTTTAAAGAAGTACACCCATACTAATAGCATACCACAAACTGAGAGTTGTAATACCGGGGTATATGTTTTCTGCTGGTCTGTGAACAAGGAGGGGAAGGTAACACCAGGTCATATGACAACATGTGCAGCAACACTAGTGGGGGTGTTTCATAAAGCTGTTCGTAAAGTTACGAACAACTTACGAGAGACTGGTGATCAGTTCTTGTGCTGAATTATGGAAATTCTGATAAGTATAGCACATCAGAACTGATCACCAGTCACTCGTAAGTTGTTCGTAATTTTACGAACAGCTTTATGAAACAGGGCCCTACTACAGCTGCAGGTCAAAGAGGGTAGCAAACAAGACACAGATGGTAGCAACAGGTCACAGCTGGCAGCATTATGGAGCAGCTCCCTATCTTTCTCTCAGAGAGAAGGACCTTATTCTGCCATGTGTGCGTAACGCCATTCCCTCAGTGGGCTGTGTGTCGTCTTCACTGTCAGTGGAGACACGAAGCGAAGTGGGTAGAGGGCGCTACCAGGTTTGTCATTTGTACCTGAAAGGAAAGAGATAAAGCAGATATGCATATCTTGTATCTATATGAAGGCTGTCACAATTGGTGAGTATCACTTTCATTACATAATCATGGAGATATTGTATTTAGGATAACGATTTACGAGTAAAGCACACTTAAACTCCATAACTAATCCAAATTTTCTGATAAGCTACTGTAAAACAAGGAATGTGTGCATGCATTTTAAATTCACGAATTTCTCGCAAGCCAAGATTCGCGAAATTAACATACACATTCTTTTTTACACTATATGCATTGAATGTTAAAGGCAACTCGTGAAAATTTCATGCCGTGTAAAAGGCCATTGGCTCCAGTTCGCAAAAATGTCATGCCGCAAATATATCATGTTTTATAGTAACCTACCTGGGCTCCATGTCATAGAAAGTTTCCATGACGATAGCAACTGTTTGCTACCATGGTAAGTTTCACAATAATGACAAGAATCCTGATCCCTGACTGGCTGTTGCGACAAGAAGATATTATTTTTGCAAGAATTTCTATCTTTACATCTTTTGGAGATGAGACCCACATTGTTGGTGCTTTTTCAAGATAGAAGACAAATTCAGGAAACAGACAATGAAAACAGAATGTAGTCAAGAAAAAAGGAATACAAAATTGTTACTTTTTTGATAAAATTTCTTAGAGATCAAGAATAATCTTGCAGTATTCTTTTGATATCTAAGAAGACAATTACCACTTTCCTGAAACTGTAAAGAGCCTCTTGCAACCACCTTTCATTTGTTATACTGAACAGCCACTCATAAAAACATAAACAAAAGCCATCTTACACATCAGGAGAATTGATTTGTCTTCCTAACTAACACCTGTCCCTGACTGTCCATTCAATGCTCATGGAACTGAAAAAAAAAGTGAGTGTAAAGAAAGTAAAATGATGACTGTTGTCAGTCATACCTGAATTCCTTGCACCTCCAAAGGGCTGCTGTCCTACGACTGATCCAGTACTCTTATCATTCACATAGAAATTTCCAGCTGTATCACGCAGGACTGAGCAGGCACTGTCAATCACATCACTGTTAGAAAAAGATATGGGTTAAAACAAATAAGTTTCAATCTCAACCAGTGACAACAATGATAATACGTAGCTAGGCAATAACGAATCAATTGAATTACTTTTCCAGCTGATCAGCCCATACACTTTGAAATAAACTATAAATGAAAGAGGATTGCATATTCCTCTTAATACTTTTGCGCAAATGCAGAAACTGCCAAGTGAGTTCATTTCATCACATTGAAGCTTGAGGTCTGTGTACCATGTGAAATTCTGAAAACCAGTGATTTCTGAAAAAGGTCTACGTGAGGAGAAGTATGAGAGAATATGGGTGACACAAGAGGGTAGAGAGGGTTTGGTAAAGCTGCGTCTACACATTTACACCATGTTCTCAGCAATCACGGCAGCCCCGTTTCAGGCCACCTTGGAAAAAACGCGATGGACGTGAAACAACGCAGTGAGACGGGATTGTCAAACGTGGCAGGCCTTGATTGCCGTGATTGCAATGGATGCCGTGTCAGATTTTTAAACTCTAAAAAAATTTGCCACGGCAGTCCTGGTGTTAATGAGGAATTTTGTATGCCGTGATAAAACAGGGTGAAGGCAACGAAACACAGCGGCATATAATAGACTGTAACACAACTTGGAGGCAGTCCGTAGAGGGACGCGATGGAAAATATTGACAGTCTAGCCTGATCAGATGCAGTGAGAACAGTGTCTGATAGCTATATGTTTACCGGGGCGAGGACTGGAACGAACAAGACTAGAATACGAAGAGGGGAAAACAGGAAAATGTCTCATCTACCCATGACGCACTGCGTGTTGGGCAAATGGGGTTGCCGTGGCCGCCGGGAACATGGTGTAAACACAGCTTTAGTAGCATCAAAAGGTATTGTGAGGATAGACGAGGAGAAATAGTTCAACAGACGAGGGCGGTTCAGAATAATCACGGCAAGTTATGGCAAGAGTGAGATTGATGGTGCGTCCCATTCAGAAGTGGTTGACAGTTCATGGTCCAGACAGCAACCGTTATAACACCTCTCTGCCAGGCACAACACATCTTGCAAGAAATTATTACATCCGAGTCAGTTTGCCGCATGCATATTTAGGTAAATCTTGTTTTGATGAACCACATGCCAATAACATCAAGCGGCACATTAAAAGTTAGAATGCAAGGGAGTTCATAGTTTTAATCATCAACTACTGGTACTGGCTCAGTGAGTTAAATAAGATATTCCTGATCTGAAGAGATCCCATCAACCTTGAGATGCAGTGAAAAGTGCTGCTCGGTTGTGTCTATTGTTCAGTTCAGTTCAGTTCTATTTTATTGTTCACTTAAGAAATTTGGTTTGAATCTAATTGTCATGGGAAAAGAGCTATGCCTGCTGAAGTAATGGCTTCATATCACATACAGGACAAGATTCAAGCCTTCATATTGAATTGAATATTGATGTCAATTACTAATCAAAAGCTGCCTGAACATTAAACTAGCTTGCAATCACTTGAAACTCTTGCAATATTGTCTTTAATTGATTGACAGCAGATCTCGACTTCTATAAAAAGTGACTGAAAGACAGCAGAAATATCAACTGTACTGCATTCAAACATATGCTACACAAAACATATGTTAATGTGAAGTGAAACTTTACTTCCATAATGCAAATTGTTGAATTGCAATTTTTCAGTATAAAAATCAATAGAAGAATCAAGAAATTTTCCAAACCTGTCTCCAGCAAACAAGGCTCCAGTCAGAGAATAGTTTGACGTGTTGTCAATGAAATTCACAATTTCATCAAACTTGTTGTCAGGGTAGACGTAGGCTGAAATGACCGGTCCAAATATCTCTTCCTTCATGATGCGGTCACTTGGATCGGACACCTCTACTAGCGTGGGCTCCACAAAATAACCAACTCTGCAAGGCGAAAAATTGGACAAAACATAATTTTGTAAATCTTCCATTTGGACAGAAAATACTCACTGAAAGGCAAGTCTCTGTGACATTTTGTGATAGAAATATGTCTACAAGAATCATTTGATGTATGCCTGTTTCAATATACAGATGAAGCATCAACTTTCAGAACATACACAAAAACATATACACAAAGTACTACAAAACCTGAAACATTGGCAGGCATGAAACTTTCACAACTTGAGGCAGCAACCGTTTTCTCAGCAGGATTTTTTGCAAATTGCAGACCATGAAAAAAATATGAATATACTGCATGAACTAGTAATAAAGGGATTTGCTGAACACACACTGCTGGTTGATGTAAAACACACAACAAAACTGAGTGTGAACTATCAGACACACATAGTTAAAAAACAAACAAACAAACAAACAAACAAGCAAACATGAATGTGTACTACAATGTAGTATGCGTACTAGTAGCTGGCTTCGAAAGCACTAAACCTGGCCTGAGCTGTACTGTACACACAAGCACGCATACTACAGTAGTGTGTAAGAATTAGATCAATGCTATTGCTTGGGAGGAGTAAACTGTTCATTCCTCCTGAGCGCACATCAAATATGTACTGGAAATGATATGCTATGCATTTCCATCCAGTGCGAACCTCCTTTACGCTACAGAGCAGATAAAGATGTTTACATGCACTTTATTTTTGCAAATCTTGGCTAAAATCATGAAAATTTTACTGTAGTCAAGGTAAATCTGAAATGATAGTTAGCTACATAAACAGCAATCAGTCTCACATCTCAAACAATAACAATTGTGTTACCTGTCATCACAAGTCCCTCCAGCCAAGACCTTCAAGTTGGGTGATTCCTTGGCATAATCCACATAGCTCTTGACTTTCTTGTATGCCTGCAAAATAAACAACATACCAGTACATCCTCAATATGTGGGACTATTGTTACAAGATTTGATCAGTATTCTCTATTTTACAATTGCATCACGCATACATTACTTCCCAAGACAATCCAAGTTAACACAAATCTTCAAACATATATCTATAAGTTCTTCTTACTTCAGAGAAATAAAAGGGGAAACATGAAATTGGAAACACTTTAGATAGCTTTGGTTGCTACCATTACAAGCATTTGGGGTGAAAGGCACATTTGATGACATTTATTGATGTTGTGTATAAAAACATGACTCACAGGTTCATTGATGACAGCTGATAAGAAAGAGGTGAAATCCAGAGGCTGAGGAGTAAAGCAGACAAGAAAAAGATTTCACGCTGATAAAGGGCAATTAGTCAATCAGTTGCAACAAAATAAACATGACGCAAGAATTCATTAATTGAATAAATATGCACTAACCACAGCTATAAGGACTGGACCCATCACTGGGTGTCGGGTAAAAGCTTGGTAGTCTAGTGGATACAACGCCTGTCTAGAAATCAGGAGATTATTAGCTTGAGTCCAAACTGAGTATGTATGTCCATGAACTTTTTATCACAGCTACCTCCAAAACACTATTAAAATAAAAATACTGTACCCTTCAACTGTATGATTAATAGATAGATCAACGATACACACTTTATGAACTAAAATACTGCACGAAGCCACAGAAACATACTGCAAGCGGGTTAAGAACTACAATGTTCTAGCTGTGGCAGCAGAATCTCAATCCTTTCAATCCTCAAACACCTGAAATGCCTGTGACAGTTCCTTCAGACAAAAAAAAACAAACAAACAAACAAACAAACAAAAAAAAAAAACAGCGAGATGCTCTGGTTTAATGTATGTATGTATGTATGAATGTACGAGTATGTTTAGATGTGTGATTGTGAAATTGTTTGATTTTCTTTGCCAAATATATGTCCTTATGTGACCCTATTCTGTAATCTAATCTCCAATCATAACATCCAACGTACTGCTTCCTCCATTGAAGACAGTTTGATGTTGCAAGAAACTTCTGGTTGCTACAGAATTAAAGGATTATCTGTGCTAATCAAGAGAGATGGGACTTACCGAGCCTAACTTGATCTGTTTCTGTTTTTCAATAAGGCTTTCCTTGAAAGCTGGCCACATGCTCTCTGGTACATACAGTCTGGAGCAAGCTGAACACTTCTGGCCGCCAAACTCGTAGGCTGAACGCAGCGTGCCGATGATGGATGATTCCACATCCGCAGTGGGGTGGATCAAGTGGAAATTCTTGCCTCCACATTCTGTATGAATCAAATAATTATCATTTAATGCTCTCTTCCGCAAAAAAATACAAGAAACAAGGAAAAGTAGAAATTACGCGGTGCGTAATATATGTCCCCGCCGGAAGTAGCATTCAGTAGCAAAATGTACAATATAGGTAAAAAGATGAAGGTCAAAGGTCAAAGAGGTCAAAGGTCAAAATTCTATGTAGAAGATTTGAAGCCCTCACCTAGTGCCATCACATAAAGCAAACGGAATCGAAATCGGGTTAGAAATAGTGAAGGAGTAGCATTTTGTAGCCAATGTACAATATAGGTAAAAAAATCAAGGTCAAAGGTCAAAGAAGTCAAAGGTCAAAATTCTGTGTAGAAGTTTTGAAGCCCTCACCTAGTGCCATCACATAAAGCAAAAGGAATCGAAATCGGGTTAAAAATGGCGAGGGAGTAGCATTTGGTAGGAAAATGTACAATACAGGTCAAAAATCAAGGTCAAAGGTCAAAGAAGTCAAAGGTCAAAATTCTGTGTAGAAGTTTTGAAGCCCTCACCTAGTGCCATCACATAAAGCAAACGGAATCAAAATCGGGTTACAAATGGCGAAGGAGTAGCATTTTGTAGGCAATATACAATATAGGTCAAAAATCAAGGTCAAAGGTCAAAGAAGTCAAAGGTCAAAATTCTGTGCAGAAGTTTTGAAGCCCTCACCTAGTGCCATCATATAAGGCAAATGGAATCAAAATCGGGTTAGAAATGGCGAAGGAGTAGCATTTTGAAGCAAAATGTACAATATAGGTCAAAGGTCAAGGTCAAAGGTCACAACTGAAATTCTGTATAGAAGTTTCAAAGCTCCCATCTAGTGCTATCATATAAAGCAAACAGAATCAAAATCGGGTTAGAAATGGCGAAGGAGTAGCATTTTGAACATTTTGATCACACACGGACGCACACACGGACACACGGACGGACGGACACACGGACGGACGGACGGACGGACACACGGACACACACACGTACGGAGCCCGTTTCATAGTCCCCTGCTCGAACTTGTTCGGCGGGGACAATAAAAAATAAAAATAAAACAATAAGGAGATACTGGGGCTCGTTTTAAAAGCCTTCTCATTTATTATAGAATAAAGAGAGAAATATTGCATTTGAATACTTTTTTTTTTGAGTGCTTGAGGCATTTTCTAGAAACTTATATTTCCTCAGAAAAGTTTTCATTTTTATCTATGACTGGTTTGTTGTATCATGTTTGTATTCTTAGATACTAATTAACACTGTAAAAATCTTTATTTTGTCAAAACTTATACTGCTAGGACAACTGTGGTTTTGATACAACAGACAAAACCAAGTGATTGTGAATTTCATCTGCACCATCTGTTAAGAAGCAAGATAAATGATAGACTGATGTAAATTTTTCTCATTCCTCCAGTCGAAGTACAAGATCACAAATTAGTTGAATCAAGTAACTGGAAATAAACTCACTGTTTGCGACGTTTCGCCAATTATCAATTGGCTTCTTCAGGCGAATGAAGCTCCCAGGAGCTTCATTCGCCCGAAGAAGCCAATTGATAATTGGCGAATTGATAATTGGTAATTGGTAATTGGTTTCGCCAATTGATAATTGGCGAAACGTCGCAAACAGTGAGTTTATTTCCAGTTACTTGATTCAATTAATTTGTGATCAAGATAAATGATACTTGCATGAACTACATTCACATTCAATATGTTTGACTGAGAATTCTGACTACTCTTTAAAAGATAGACTACATGTGACTACACAGAAAAAACAGAGAATGAATGAAAACAAATAAAATTAAACAGAAAAAGAAAATCTACCTTAAAGTAACAGAACCTAGAATAAGGACTAAATAAAATGATGCCTTCATTGCAGTCTCACCTCCAGTAATCTTTGGAAATGTTTTGTAGATGTTTAGGTTCTCACCAACCTGTTGCCATAGCCTCTTGAATGTTCTGTAAGATGCATAACAAATAAGTAGACAAGCAAACATAATTTCATAGAATTTCACACATTGTCAAAGTCTACACACTTTTGCAGAATTTAGTTTTTAGGATTTAGTTTGAATTTCTCCCACTCTTTGTAGATGTGTATCTCCCACATAACATGTATTTTTTCCTGCTTAATTTTTTTCTTTCTCCCGATCAACCTTACTTTTGTCATAATGTTCAAAATTAAGGTTAAGATACACTTGTAGCACCAGAGAGCACCTACAACCCTACAGATTGACCCCCAACCACATGGGTTTGGGGTTGAAGCCTCTTGGGAGGTGGATTTCTACCAATAGAATATGTGAAGTTCTCATCAGGAATATCTCCCACCTACTGTACAAAACTCTGGCATACTTGCAAAGCATGTCTAGCACTCTACTGTAAAACACTATATTTTCGCGGCATTACATTTTCGTGAATTGGAACCGAAGGCCTTTTTCACGGCATGAAATTTTTGCGAGTTGCCTCTAACATTCAATGCGTATAAGGTAGACATGAACTTTCACATCTACTTAGTATTTTAATTTTGCAAATCTTGGCTCTCGCGAAATTCGTGAAATTAAAATGCACACGAACATTCCTCGTTTTACAGTATTTCACACTCCACATAACTAGTTCAATCTAGTTCATAGATTGTGCAAATTTGATTGCATAAAATGAGCTAGCGTAGCTCAGTGTACAGGACCATGGAAAATCAATCACCATGTTTACCCTCCCTTGGTAGCAGTGGTTGTTCCCCAATGCAAGGCACTCTATCATCATTGTCTCATCCTTTGGAGGGGACTTCAAGCCATCTCTCTCATTCTTGGTATACCAATAGACATCCTAATGATGAATGCACATTGATAAGTGTATGTGCAAAGGATGTCATATTCTGCTTGTTTCAGTCCATGGACTACCTTTAAACCATACATTTCATTTAAACTACTTCTGTGATGAGGGCTAAGGAAATCATGCCCAATGCAAATAATCCCCTGCTAGCATATGTTTGAATACCGACATGCATTCTTCATCATTATCCACAGTCTAAAAATTGGCAGCTTTGTGTATATTGTGAGCAGCATCCTGAGCTAAATCATCACCATCATCATCACCACTATCATTATCATCACCATCATCATCACCATCACCATCATCATCACCATAATCATTATCACCATCATCATCCCCATCAATGTCACCATAATCATCATCATTATCATCACCACCACCAC
This sequence comes from Diadema setosum, assembly GCF_964275005.1. Classification (NCBI taxonomy): domain Eukaryota; kingdom Metazoa; phylum Echinodermata; class Echinoidea; order Diadematoida; family Diadematidae; genus Diadema; species Diadema setosum. Next base: position 38,039,953 of record NC_092699.1, on the reverse strand, counting down.
CATAATCATCATCACCATCATCATCGTCATCATCACCATCGCCATCATCATCGCCATCATCATTATCACCATCATCATCCCCATCAACATCACCATAATCATCATCATTATCATCACCACCACCACCATAATCATCATCACCATCATCACATCATCATCACCATCATCACATCATCAACATCAACATCACCATCATCGTCATCATCATCACCATCATCCTAGCTTACCCAGTGCTGCCGGTGAAAGCTACACAAGCGAGATCAGGGCTGCTGGTCACTGTGTCTCCAAATGTTGGACCATCGGCAGGAACAAAGTTGATGACACCATCAGGGATCCCTGCCTCACGTAGGATGTTGAAGACAAGGAATGAAGAATAGACGGCAGAGGGGCTTGGTTTCCACAGGACGGCATTTCCCTGATGAGTGGATGAAATTGAATAGATCAATGGACTGACCACATGAAGTTAAACAGACATTACTCTCCTGATGGCAAATGTCCCATTTTATGTTAGCTTTCACATGCCACACTGCCTGTTTTCTTACTAAATGTATCCACAAGAATTTGTTCCTTTTGTTTTCCTTTGCATTCGTGATCAGCTCAGAGAACGTTTCTTTTGGTGTAACATTTCACTGTTAGAAGAAACCAAATACCATCAACTGTAGCTGAGAACCAGAAGGGTGCTATCGCATTAAAAGATTTGTAAATAAAAACATAACAATCAATTTTCATGAAATGAAAAGTTTACTTAGTTAAAAGTGTGTAGATTTGTAAGCATCCTTCCAAATATCAGGTAAAGTAATGCCCTTGTTGTTTTACTGAAAATGAAAATAATTTAAAGCTGACACCATACTGTAGAGGAGATCAAGCTCTACAATGTGATACCAATAACTCAACACCCCTCCCCCCCCCCCAAAAAAAAAATGCAATAACATCCTTCTGGTTCTCAGCCGACAATATAGTCTTAGTGAAGAACATGTTTGATGATAATGACATATGCCCTGATAACCAAGCTGATAATATGCAAATTTCAGATCTATCAAAGGCTATTCAGATTGGACAGTGTGAAGAGATATTCACTGTAGTGCTTTATACACTCACCATCATTGCTGGTGTGCCTGCAAGGTTGCCTCCAATAGCCGTGAAGTTAAACGGTGCAATGGCTGCCACAAATCCCTCCAATCCACGGCAGTGAACGGTGTTCGTTGACTCCGACGTGCTGATTGGTTGTGAGTTCTCAAACCAGTCCAGGGCATACATGCCATGAAAGCGGTAGAAGTCGGCCAGCTCACACACTATATCAATCTCTGCCTGAAAGACAGTCTTGGCCTGATCACACCAGAAAGGGAGAAGAAGAATCAACAAAGTCACATCAAGCAGAACTACCAATGAATTTAGACTGCCACCATTCCCCTTTTCCCCACAAAAAAAAAATAAAAAATGAACAAGCAGATAACCCATCTACATGACACGACTTCGATTTGGAACTCCACTGCATGAAATAATCTAGCTCCCATCTTGCCTTTACCTATGGAATGCTTTCCCTCTAGTGGCCACCATATCAAAGGCTCATGAAACACGACAAATGACTCTAACTTAGTCTTGTTTTCACCTACAAACTGCTTGGTTTCATTACTCCTATCCTACAGTAAATCCTTATGTGACTGCTTCTATTCCTCCTATATTTCTTCTGCAACATTAATACAATATTACTACAATATGATGATGTGACTGCGACATATCCCTATTACATGTTCTTCAATTACATTAACATTTGATGACAAATTCAAACAGCTTTATGGTTCGGGGGGGGGGGGGGGGGGGGCTCTGCGGAGTACGTACTTTCACACAAGAGTGCTTAGACATCTGGCCTTACCAGCATACTACAATGACCTTCATATATGGGAACATTGACTGCTAACAAACCCATCAAAGCGATGGAGAGTGCATTACACTCTGTCCAATCATTCAATAAGTGCCATCATGCTTTCCTTTATTCTGTTTGTGCTTTATTGAACACAGATAGTCATCATAACTTGCTCACATGGAAGAACGAACAGGCTCACATAAAGGCCTGCTGATAAAAGCAGATGATATATCCCATGTCTACAAATGGTGCTTGTAAAATTGATGAGTTTAAAACATATCACACTACAACCTGAAGACACCTGTCTAACATTAGTCCATTTTGAGATTATCCACTTTTACTTTATAATCAATGTGTAATTTATAGAACATTACCTGTAAATTACAAATCCAGATGTGTGATCCCTACATTTATGTGGAATTATCAAATCTACATAAGAAACAACATTTGGCTCCAGAGCATCTGTTCTTTATGAAAAAGTGTTCATGAAATTTTAAACAAGCATTCCAACATGCACTATTGTATAAATCAGAATGTTTCAGTTGTCTTCTATTAAGTCCACAGCCAGGAAGACTTAGTCTGCCATTTGATTACTGATAAGTCCAAAGGGATGATTTTAAGAAGATTAACTATTGTGGCCAGATTGCCATATCTATATTGACTGAGAAATTTCATTGCCTAGTTTAATAGCAAGCAGAATTAAGTGCAGAACCCAAAAGGGAATATCATATATGCCACATATGTGAGCATATATGCCCAATTTCGACTTTTATGACAATGTCCCATGTGGTTGAATTTGCAATTGAGAACTACTGAAAGAGAGATAAGAAAATGTGCCATCCCTTTTAGATAGTAATATTGTCAATTCCCCAGCTTGGATACAATATAAAACACCCTAGAGTTACAGAAGTCAATATTATATAAAATGGTTTATTTTGCAAATTACCAATACACTATTATATTTTCACAAAAAGAAAACAAGGAAAAGTAGAAATTATGCAGTGCGTAATATATGTCCCCGCTGGAAGTTTAAATCTTTGGACTAGCATCAGTGAGTTTGTTGCAGCTAAAGATATATATGTCATTTAAGTAGTATTTTGTTATTGAAGCCCTCACCTAGTGCCATCACATAAAGCAAACGGAATCGAAATCGGGTTAGAAATGGCGAAGGAGTAGCATTTTGTAGCAAAATGTACAATACAGGTCAAAAATCAAGGTCAAAGGTCAAAGAAGTTAAAGGTCAAAATTCTGTGTAGAAGTTTTGAAGCCCTCACCTAGTGCCATCACTTAAAGCAAACAATTTTGTCAACAAATTTCTTTTAGCACACATGTACAAAAGATAAAATATCACTGGCCATAGGGGTGGTTTTTACTGGCTGTGTGCTTACCAACGAGGCAGTCCCAAGCAACCTGCTTTGAGGTACCTTACCTGTCCCAGCATGCAGCTGGCGACGAGATCAGCCCGATACTTCCCTGAGATGAGGTCAGCTGCTTTCATCAGAATGTCTACTCTCTCTTTCAGAGGTCTTCGGTCCCATTCTTCTCTCACTTCCAGGGCCGTCTTGATAGCTGTCTCTACTACAGTCTAAAGAGGGAGACATTTTGTGCAATGATCTTTTAAATGGCTGAAGAAACCAAAGTCCCTTTGATGTGAATGCTCTACAGTACTGGTCCATGTTTTGCTGCTGAAATCTCCCAAACTTCACAACCCGAGTTACAGTAATTCCCCTTTTATGATAGCAACAGACATTGTGAATGATAGATACCATAGTATGCTTCTTGTATGAGATGATCTGGGAATACATGTTTTACAAGTGACTGCTACTGTACTCCTGTTACTGAAGAAAAAAGTGGACCAAATCACATTTGCATCCTATGAAATGTTGATCTACAGACCACATGTATGTTCTCCTCCATTGCCATTATTCACTACTCTAGTTTGGAGACCCCCCCCCCCCCCAAAAAAAAAAAAAAAAAGAAAAAAAAGAAAAAAAAAAGAACACCAAGTTTGACCGAATTCAGAATTTCCTGTTTGCCACAATCTGCCTGCCATCCTGGGTTAAAACAATAGAACTCTGTATTTAAAGATAATGCAAAGTGCTATGTACGAGGTTTGTGTGAAATATCAGCAGACAGCAGGCTGGTTATACAGTACATCGGTTGTACATTTATCTTATACCAACTACTTTTGAGTTGTTGTTCTTTAAATGATTTCCTCAATTTAATATATGTGGTCAAAGAGTGAACAATAATTACATTCTGTAAACTTGATATGTGAAACAAAATTGCCGACCATAAAAAATGGACACCACACTATTTTCCTGAAAAAAAAAGAACAACTCTGTACACAAATCAGCGGTTCAACACCTACAGATATATGCACTGCCTACACACACAGATTCATTTTCCTGTGTAAATTTAGAAAATCACACATTATAGTAAAATGTCTTGAATTCATAATATAGCTCACTGATTTATACAACAGTTTTTGTAACTTAATTGGCAATTGGGAATGATGTGTGAGTTACCATACTAGAATAAAAGTACACTGTACATCTTGAGCAAATCGTCTATATTTTGGTATTCTGCTTCATCTTTATGTTGCTGAATTGTAGAAACAAAATTCAAAATGTGTTGTGCCAAACTGGACCATACCTTGTCAGCATAGTGGACATTGGCCAGAACATGCTGATGATCAAAAGGCTGCGGAAAGAGAGAGAAATATTAAAAAAAAAATTAACAGATCACATGAAACATTTTGTAGATGTGGATAGAAAGTTAGCATGTATTATGCATCATAGGTTAGTTTTAGAAATTGTTTTGTTTTAGAGAAATAATCATATTATTCTATATGCCTTTAATATTTTGCAAGGAGACTTACAAGACGCATTCACAAGTGTTTGAATTAGCGATCGAGAACCCCATTGACCAAACGAGAAAGAAGTGTTGTCTCTTACATGAGAAAAGTTTGAAGTTTTCCCAACCTTTAATGCAGATAATCATACAACATATATCACAGGAGCCAAAATTTTTGATGGGCAAAATCTGTGAAAATTAAAACATTGCAAAATATTCTACACATTAATACTCGATAACAGGATGAGCATGGACTCTACAAGTAAAAGCTTGATAAATAACTCAGAAACAAGGTTCTCGACATTTACACACACACACACACACACACACAAATAAAAATCTTATAGGACTCTGGAGAGAAAATCAGGGAGAATAGATGCATGTCCTTGTTTGCTATGTATTTAAATTTCAGCAAAAACAATCTCAAAATCACAGAGGTTTTTTTTTTTACATTCTGATGTCAGGAAATAGAAATCTGTAATACAGATGAAACTTGTATACTTTGATTTTTATATTTAATGTCAGAAATATGCCTGACACTTCAGATCTATTGGGCTTAACTTGCATCTGTCATTGTAACTATATAGCAAAAACAGTCTTCAAGTAGCTTTCCTTGCGGACTTGAATAAATTGGATTATAAAATCTACTAACTTGGTCACTAATAGGTTTGTTAGACAGTTGCCATAATGTACAGCTTTGTACACTCTGAAGTAGAAGAGCATTTGTCACTTGTATTGTTGTGGGCTGGGAAAAACATAATTGACAATCTGCCTTGATGTTAGCTACCAGCATTTTTTCTCAATTAATAATGTAAAATCTTCAACTTCAGTTGCAGAGGTTCTTTCATAGCATGTTTACCAAATACAGAAACAGATCTCATTTCATTTAAAGTCAGAAGCACACAATGTCTTTAAATAGCATGGCCATGTCATATGCTTGCAGAATGATGCCAATCTTTTTTCAATTTGTTTATTCTATTATTTTTTTTTTTTGGGGGGGGGGGTTGAAACAGGCAACATTCATTGGCTGAAATCTGATATTAGTGCTCAGACTGGGAAACTCAAATACAGTGTAACAAAAGTAAATTGAGTAGTGCTTTAATATTGTATGGTCAGGTTGGCAAGCAGTGATGCTTGTTACGAAGGAAGGATTAACTCCTCAGTAGGATAGTAGTCACAAGGCAGATCATGTGATATGACAAAAGAACAAGAATTTTCGGCTTAATCTGAAATACAACTCTAGTCACTGGATTCTCTGCTACAATGCTGCATAATACACACAAACGAGTTATGCTCTGGCTGGGTCATACTAGGCTGCAATGTACAGACAGTGTACAGTACTAATGAAGACTTGATGAACTGCCTGTTACTGAGCCAGTGGCAATCTCCCTAATGAGCTGTTAATACCATAGCCACAGATTAATGCCAATTAGTTGAGTGTATTGGTGAGTAGTTGAATACTGGGACAGGTTCAGAGAGTGGCAGGATTTGTACGTCAAACATCCTGCATTTCTTTTTCTTTGAGACCTAGTATGGCACGGGATATTGGTATACAATACTGGTACTTGTTACATTCTACAAATTTTGTGAAATTCTGCAATATCTACCACATGACATGTTTATTCTAAAAACATCAACTTACAACTCAACATAGATCTTTTGGACATTTTTTTTTTTTCAGCATGCATACGTATGGGTGGAAATCACTGATCTCTATGGAAGACCAATATCATCAGTGGAAAGTAGTTGCTTGGCGGAGGTCTGCGCTCTCAGAGTGCCTTTCTAGTGTTTTTTTTTTTAATCATTATTCTTGATAACACAAAGATATCACGAGAGAGGTTTATAAGTTCATCTCTCAAGAATGAATAATATCAATGCTGGTCATATGATACTATTTAATTCAATCCCTGTACACATTACATGTATGTCTGCAATCTACCGAGAATGTGGCTTTCATGTTCATTACATTGTATGTGTGGATGGCCATAAAATTTCCATAGATGACCCGAATTCATGAGTGTAGATCTGCAAAATAACACCATGCATGGCATTTAATTCAATTAATCAAGGAGCCTGGTTCCGTGTCCTTAGATACTAACAACCTTCCAACTGTAACATACTGACTTACAAACTAACAAACTCTGCAAAAATAAACATACAGCCTGTAAATATTATATCAAACATTGTCTTGAAATCATCAGTACCACAACAACAGCAAGTGCAGAGAAGCAAATTGAGCATTACTGCTAAAACTGAATGGAACAAAAGAGATACAATTCATCCATTTATTACTCATACTAAGTTTATTTGTTTAGTTTGTTTGTTTCCTTGTTTGTTTAAATGCCAACAAACATTTCTACACTTCCATGCATGGGTCACAAGTTATAATGTTAATCAAATTAATTTACCTGATCAAAGCAATGTACACTTACATGTGCCAGAATGCAAAGATAATTTCTGTTTAACATGGTACGTTAACAAAAGGGATTTTGTGGGAACAAGGTTGAGATCGCGGAATACAGTATAATGTGTTATAAAAAATAAAAAAAATCAACAATCGAAGCTGCTCATTTGTGTAGCAGGGAGCAAGACAAAGCTACCATACTGTTAGTCTACCATGGCACAAAGTTCTTTATCATCCCATCAAAATTTTCCATTTTTCTTTACAGGCATAATTTACTATTTGCATTTGAAACAAAAACCCAGCATTAGTGCTTCAAATAGTTCCAAAATGAGAGTTAGAGATAAAAACAACGAATGTAAATAATTTGAACCAATACAATTAATGTTAAGCATTGTTAAATACACAAAATATGACAAATAGTTATAATAAAAAATGCTTCCAGACTATTAAAACTGTATACAGTTATGGTTTATTAAGAAAAATAGTGATATCTCCTTAAATTTTAGGCTTTATTGCAAAAAAAAAAAAAAAAATATATATATATATATATATATATATATATATATAGATGGTAGGATGTTTTGTGATACAACTGACCTACACATCAAATGTATATCTCGAACATTCTTTAAATCACTGGCACTTTCAAAGGTAAACAGGACCTTTAAACCTTTTTACAATGTTCTTCTAAGGCATTAAAGCAATCAAGCCTGTTGGTATATTGTCAACCCATTTTGGACAAGCTGACTTTTCCATAAACACACATTTCCAACTGACACCTGTACAAGTACACTCAGAACTAGACTAGCCTTCAAAGTGTTAATACTCACAGCCACTTCTTTCTCTGTGTTCCCAGTAAAGATCTCCTTCCCTCCTATCACACATGGAATATCTTCCTGCTGTGACCATCTCTTCTTCAGGGCCTGTAGGATTGAATGTTAATACATAATGACAGACCAAGCCTCAGACAACTATATCCTGGTCATGTGCAGTGTCTCTGAATTCCTTGTATGATACAATCTGTTCATGAAATCACTACTTGAGAGTAATAAGCAACAGTAGAGGAAATCTGTGGATTTTGCTCTTTATTCCTCTATTGCTCTAAATGACATCTGACTTTATTGCTTCATTGATGGTTACACTAGACACACTCACTGATAATGCCTATCTTGTGAACAGCTCTGCAGTATTCTGAAGGCTGAAAAAGGTATATTTTTGGTGAAAAAAAAAACCAGTGTTTTTACCTTCCCGCAAAAGTCATATTGTATGTAGCAATGCAATATTGGAAAAGCAGCATTTCCCATGAAACCTGTGCACAGAATTTATGGAGAAAAAAACCCCACAAAAATGGAACAAAAAACAGCGATAAAGTAATGGTTTGCATCACTGCACTCAAAATGTAGATCATTATTTAAAACAAGACAGACTGACCTCTTTGACCTTTTGTCTCTCCTGGCTGCCCGGTGCATAGTCTAAAATAGGTTCATTGACCACACTAACAGTACTAGCCTTGGCTGCTTGACTGGACAGTGCTGGTCTAGTCTTGCAGCTTCACATTGGGGAAAAAAAACAAGCAAACAAAAGATATAAGATAATCATGGGTAAGACTGGATGTGATAGACAAAGTCAAAGACAGTAACCCTTATTCTAATACAAAACAGGAAAGATTTCTTATAAAAATAGGTGCACTGGATTCAGCATTTCATGGAACAATATCTCAGATGGTAGCAAAGTAAATATCCTTTAACTTTACATATCAAATACAGCAAAATGCAGAAGTAAGATAAATCTCTATAGTTTTTGCAATTAGGAGAATAAAACATGCTAGTATAAAATTGGAGAAATACAATGTTGAGTAAAACTGAATGTGATTTCACTTCTCACTGTAAAGTGGGAGATGATCCAGTTCAATGATTTGAATTTCAGTTTCCTTTTTGCATTGTTAAATTTCACATACAAGGTGACTAATACTTTCATAATTACCTCCTCCCATATGCAACACATACATTTATTTTATCAATACAACTGATACAGTACTTGGTAAATACAGTTGTACTTTAAATGTGTAGTCTTGGCTTGTTTCACTAACTGGATTTCCTACAACAGGACATTTCACTCACTAACCGGTTTGCTGCACATCAGTGCAGATTGACTGCTCAGCCATGTAAGATTACAATCACTACAGAAAGGACTTAACATGTGATACACCTTGGGTGAAATCCAACTTCCTACATTGTATACTAAAAGAAGAGTCATGTGATCAAGAACAAAACAATGGAATAAATAAATGAATAATAATAATAATAATAATAATAATAATAATTATAATAATAATAATAATGATAACGACAATGATAATGATAATGATAATGATAAACAATGATAACAACGATATCAGATTAAGAAAAATAAAACCATTGTTTGGCATTCTAGCTCATTCTAGCATTCTTTCACTGTATATCTTGCATCTTATTTGAAAACCCACAAAGCAACACTTTAAAGATTAAAATTATACAGACCACATTCAAATATTATGTAAACTTCCTGTCATTTATATCTATCAAAATGTGATTTCTGGATTATGTTCATTTTTTCTTCTTTTTTTTTTTCTTTTTTGGTTATATTCACATAAGGCGACATCACAGCAGTGATCGAAGCTGACATTGACACTTCCATTAGCCAGATTGGTTCAAATCTTGATGGATGATCTGTGGCATGTTACTTTATATTGCAGCAAAATTTAATGATTTCAAGTCAATCATGTAGAAAGGTGGAACATGACTTGGATACAAAAGTGCATGAGTGCCAATTTCTGCTGGTCCAAGTAACACAATGACAAATAATCTATGTAAACTAATACCTGCCCAACAAGTGATTTTTTTTTAATATAATACTATGAATTCATACACTTCCCAAGTCTAGTGTTGAGACACTCACAAGACACCATTTCATTTATGGTACACTGCATTGTATATATTGTCATGCATGTACACATTGATCAGGGCTCGACATTGTTGGTAGCACAGGGCCACTAGGAATTGGTGTCACTATCAGGTCACCAAAATTTTAAAAAGCATATATCATCTGGTGGTACGATTAGGCAACTTAGATTCAAAGAGGATTGCTTTACAAGTCTACTTTCATTTAGCACCACTACATTTCTTCATCAGGCCACCAATAGTATTGGTTGAGGTACGGATTCAGCTTTTAACTTTTTGTGAGATATTAGAAACCACTCAATGAAATCTTAAAGCGCATACAATTCTAAGAGGATTTTAAAGTTTGTTTTAAAAATGAAATTGAAAATCTGTTTTTAAGAGATAATCCAAAACAAGGTAAACTAAAGCAATCGTAATAAAAGGTGGATACGATCTTTCATTGACTGAAAGATCGGTCTGTATCTGGTCGTCGGGAATATGTTCCGCGGAGACTACGTCTGGCTTCACAGAATCCCCCCCCCCCCCCCCCCGCCATGTCTACGGAGGAGAATGATAACATCAAAAAAAAAAAAAGAAAAAAAGACTCCTCTGGACAGATGGATCTTTCTGTCTAGACCTTTCGCTACTAGTTTGCTTTGTTTTGGATATCTTAGCCATTTTCAAAACCAATTTTCATCAAACAAAATTTGAATTCCTCTTATATAAGAAGTTTCTCATTATCTCAGAAAATCACCATAAAAAACATTGGAAACCTGAAGCCCCATCTCAACTGAAAATATACCATTTCTAGACATGATATGAGTATTGTTAGTCTTGAGTGGGGATTGCACATAACCCTGGGGCGCTCCTTGTACACAGTTATAATGTGGCGTTAGGGCTGGTCGCAGTTTTAAAGGGTGTGTACAGTTCTGGTCGAGGTGAGGATTTAGCTTTTAACGTTTTGTGAGATATTCAGAAACCACTCGATGAGATGTCAAAGAGCATGCAATTCTATGGGGTATCAAAAGTTTATTCGATGAAAATCGGTTTTGAAATGGCTGAGATATCCAAAAACAAGGTGAAACAAAGAGATCCTAATAAAGTTGTGGCATGTCACCTTTTATCATTAGCACTTTTTTGGATATCTCAGCCATTTGAAAACCAATTTTCATCAAATAGATGTTGAATCCTTCTTAAAAATTACATGCTCTTTCATATTTCATAAGAGGCTTTTCATTATCTCACTTAGGAATGTTCAAAACATGAATCCCCACCTCAACCAGTACTGTACAGTCCCTTTAATAGGATTGCACGTACTGTAGACATGATAGAGATGATGCAGACGGACAGACAAAAATGCAATAGTTTTTCTAACAGAATTAGATTGTTTCTTTGAAGCAATTTTAGGGCAAAGTTATCTCTCTTATTAAAGTGGTCTATAAAAAGATTGTAGAACCTCTTAAAGAAAGACTTATTGATTTTTTTTTTTTTTTTTTGGGGGGGGGGGTACAAAATGCACATTGGAAACAGAAAATAACCCGACATCCCTCAAATCATGAAATGTAAACTACCTTTAAAAGTGTAAAATTTACCTTGGAAATACAACTAAAAAAGTGTACTACTGCATGTGTCTACTCAATTTACAGCAAGGCAAGTTACTACAGCAGTGCTAAGATAAAGAACAGTGCTGGAGAACTAGGGTAGACCGAAGGGGTTAGGGTCTAGAAGCATAAGCCATAATGCTATTCAATGTCTTAAATTAATGAATTTACACAATCAAAATCAAGATTAATTTACATAAATTGACCACCCCGTGGATACATCACAATTCACATTGAACTTTCCAGGTTCAGTTCAGGATTGAATCCTTGAATGGCCCCTCTACAAATCTTTGACTAGCTAGAGTAATTAATAGTAATACTGAGTAGAGTTCTAGGTGGTCTACGCTACGACGGTCCATTAGAGGGTACAGAGAGTGATTCAGTGAGCGTGAAACCAAACACCGTTCAGTAGATCAAGGAGCTTCAACTACAGTAGGTAAACTACTTGTTACTAAATCATGTTGCGCAGATGGGGATTGACAACTCACCATGACAGAATCCTGTGACCAAGCTTCGTAAATTGAAGCTACAGATTTTCCGGCTGGTAGCATTTTTAGTGTAGCTTCCGCCTACCACATAAGCGGACAGGCTTCGCAAAACAGTTTTTCAGTTTCTTCGTAAGAATTTCAGGCAACTGTGCTCGTCAAAGCCCCCATGAACTCCCTCCTCTCAGTGCTATAGGTTTTTTTTAGAGCCTCTTTCTCGATCGATACCTGCCGTATGACTGTATATGCCTACTGTACACAGAACGAACTCTACACGCATGCGATCACAGCCGCGGTTTGCGCCATAATGTAAATAATACCAAATGGGAAAGGTCGACCACAGAAAACTCGCCCGTTGTCGCGCTCCCACCTGTTCAGATTGCACAGGAACTTGTCTTATTACTTCTTTCACAATTCATTCGAATAAAATTTTACAGTGATGGAAGGCAATTTCCCAAGTTTCCGAGTCTGATTAGATGCTGGAGGTCAGTGGCCTCATTGAGGAAGGAAAATACATGATTGCGATTGTACGAAGGGGCCACGCTTAAGACTAAACACAATACACGTGCATGTATAAAGAATTGTATAACATTATTTTAAGTAATTCATCCATAGTATAGGACTAGGAACATGCTGGATAATGTATTAATCAACCTCAGAGAATTTGAAGATATACCAATGGGTAATGAGCTTTGAAGTCGCTGGCCTCGCTAAAGTAGTGGTATTTCCAGTTCCAATTTCCTCGAAATAGTAGGCCTATGTATGAATGTTTTGTGTTTTGACCCTAAAATTTGTCTTCCTAGAAATATGTCACGACCGGAACAACTGCCCCCCCCCCCCCCCCCCCGCACACATACTTTTCTTTTCTTTCTTTTTTTTTTTTTTGGGGGGGGGGGTGAAATCCAGGGTCTGGCATTTGGGGTCTCCGTTTTTGTTTTTGAGGAGTTGTGTTTTTTTTTTCGTTTTTTTTTCAGGAAATATATAGGGTCTGATATCTATTAATCTTATTTACCATTGTTTGTTTGATTTTTGTTGCTTTAGGACAGCCGAGTTTGGTAGAGAAGTGGCGGAAAAATGCCCCCCCCCCCATGCCCCGCACTGTATGTGCAAAGGCTGTTTGTATCGGTTACAGCTCGTTATTCCGAAGGTTCGTTCCAAAGGCTCTTCAGTCCTAAGATTCCTTATTCCGAAGGTTCGTTTTTCCGAATTTCATTTTCGGATGAACAAATCTTCGGAATAACGAACCTTCGGAATAACGCCACAAATGTTCGGATTAACGAACCCTTTTTCATTTTCGGATTAACGAACCTCCAGGTATAGGGAATTTGCGTGTTCAGATTAACGAACCTTCGGAATAACGAACCTTCTGAATATCGAACCTTCGGAATAACGAACACACCCGTTTGGGTCATAGACATTTCATTCACTGCATAATAATAAAAAAAAAAAAACAGTGTTTGGTATCATTGTTTTCTTCACCAAGTAGAGAAGGTATGAACCATGCACTCTGGCAAGGACTGTCATTAAAAAGTTATTATTACAATTATTATCATTATTATCATATCATTATTATTGTTATTATTATCATCATCATCATCGTTGTTATTATTTCATCATCGTTATCATCGTCATTATCATAATCAATGTTTCTGCTGAAAGACACGTGGAAGGAACCACATTTACACAAGCCTGCGTAATGGTATAATAACTGGGACAGGAGTGTTAACTGACTGATGGAATTTAAGACTGTCCTATAATTCTCATACTAACTTTTACTGCATGATCGATCATTTCATTTTTGAACATCGTTTATTTGTTAACATTCATTCTTTTTGCCATTGCACCTTCCCTTTGAAAGTCATAACACCCTTCCGAAGGCATGATATATAAATTGCTTTCTCTAATAGACACGTATCAAGTAAAATTAGCCAGTTCCAGTATTTCGCACAATGGTTCTGGGTGTTTGTTTTTGTTTTGTTTTTCATTCTCCGTGAAAAATAAACATTAAAAATCATATAAACAAAAAAGAAACAAAACATAAAATCAACAACTGCACTGAACTGAACTGGCCTGAATCTTTGTATATGGATTGTGATTGTTACGTCTTTGATGTGTTATGTTTAAACACTATATCATCTAGAAAATAATTTGTCGAGACAATATCATAAGTCAATATCATAGTCAGGGATTACGATTTCACATTACGATTTCACAAGTACATTGTCAAATTACGTTCTGCAAGTATTACAAATATCCTGTACATATGTAATGTATATAATTTCTTTGTTCATTTGATGGAAGTGAAAATAAAGTTGAATCTTGAATCTTGAATCTTGATGACACTTTCCCACTACTATAGAAGTCAGAAAAAAAAAACTCCATTCAATCTAATAATGTATATTTCAAATATTCTGAACAAGTTTCCGCTTCTGTTATCATTATTTCTTCGAATGGAATTTCCTTCTGCCGATTACAAAATGCAACAGATGAATGGGGATAAAGTCTTTTGCCGAGGGAAGTCCTCATGTGAGAATGAAATGAACTCGTGACGTACACAATCGGACACATGATGGTGCAAGGGAAGGACTCCATAGAAGTGAGCCCCTGTTTTCTTCCTTCTGCTTCCGATTGCTTAGTCGGTTCAAAAGCCTTTGTGCGTTTTGTGTAGATTCTGATGCCCTCAATGAGCTCTATCGTGGACAGTTGCTTCCCATGAGTTCACACGCAGCAAAGTGAAGCAGTTCTCATAAGAGGGCCATGATGAAAATATGGCCGAGTATTTAATGGCCGAGCTCAGCAGGCTCACGCTGTGAGGAGAGAGGGGGATAAATGCCCCAATATGGGTGTGCAGGAGGCGGTGACCTTTTCAAGGCCTGCTATTGGCTCTAGATTTGAGGGTACGGCACGGAACCAGTTCGGTGCACGGAACGCGACACGGAACTGTAAGCCGCTGTGTACTAAAGAGGGCGGTATAGTAAATTTTTGTCCAGAGCCGTGTTTTGTTTTTTACCGTAGCATGAAGACTGTACAAGCTGAAATTCGATCATCGAGTGATATACTTCATGAAGCATTAATTTATTTTATATTTTTGACCAAAAGTTAATCCTCTAGTGATAAGTTGAAAGAGCTTCACACTGATTTATATATTTTCAACTATTTCTGAATGCTAGGCCGTTTGATAATCTTTACTTTACTTACTTTACTTAAATCCGTCGATGCTAGTAGGTCTGGGCCTGTTCATAGATCGATTGGTGGTCATTTAAATCAATCTTTCAATTTCTATGGCAAAGTGTGTGTGTGGAGAGAGAGGATTCAAGACATCTGTTAGTATCCTTCAGGGTCATATACAGATGGTTTTTTTTTTTTTTTCCAGTAGTTGTCTAGTCTGTTTTTGAAGGAGTTCACAGATGGGGCGCTGACTACCTCTTCTGGTAGCTTATTCCATGATTCCACCACTCTATTTGAGAAGAAGAATTTTCTAACATCAAGGTGAGCGAATGTCTTCTTTAGTTTCAGAGTGTGACCACGTGTTCTGTCTTCATTGTTAAGATGTAGCAGGTCAGTGTCAGTGTTATATAAGCCATGGAGATACTTGTAAACATCGATCATATCACCTCTCCTTCTGCGATGGATAAGCGTTGGTAATTACCAATCCATGGTAAGCCCTCCTATTTGGAAAGTGACGTCACTGTTTATGATGCTATTCTTCAAAATAATCATGCATTTTTATTTGAATAACGTAACGAAGCAATTTTGACCTAGCGCGCTGCCAACGGCGTAGCCAGGATTTCATCTTAGGGGGGGGGGGGGCGGTTAGTCTGCGAGGGAGCGAAGCGACCGAGCCCGAGCGAGCGGAGCGAGCGAGGGGGGGGGGGGGGGAGGTGTGGGAGGGGGGTGTCC